>NW_021246760.1:0-1845 GCF_002162155.2 Triticum dicoccoides | reverse complement strand
TGAACATTACTCTTTTAATGTGGAAACAATTTTTAGTGTTCAAGTCTCTTATGATACTCCCACCATTACGAATGAGAAGAATTTTGCTTCTGTGGAGAGTAGTAAATTTTCTATGCATGTAGATCATGAAAAGAATGCTTTAGGTGCTGGTTATATTGTTGAATTCATTCATGATGCTACTGAAAATTATTATGAGGGAGGAACATATGCTTGTAGGAATTGCAATAATGTCAAGTTTCCTCTCTATGTGCTTAAAATCTTGAAGCTATGCTTGTGTTACCTTCCTATGCTAGTTGATTATTGTTCCCATAAGTTGTTTGATCACAAAATCCCTATGCATAGGAAGTGAGTTAGACTTAAATGTGCTGGTCATATTCTTCATGATGCTCTCTTTATGTTTCAATTCTTATCTTTTATGTGAGCATCATTGAAATCATCATGCCTAGCTAGAAAGGCATTAAAGAAAAGCGCTTGTTGGGAGACAACCCAATATTTATCCTTACTTTTTTTGTGTGTCCACATGATTATGCTACTGTTATAATCATGTTTTATATCTTTTGTTTCAATAAAGTGCCAAGTAGAGCCTTTGGGAAGACTTGGGTGAAGTCTTTATGATCTTGCTGTTAAAAATAGAAACTTTAGCGCTCACGAGATTAGCTGCCATTTTTTTACTGCAGAGTGCTTTTAGGTTGATTCTTTTTGCAGATGATTAATAGGAAAATTCCTCAGGTCCACCAATTTATTTCATATTAATAGAACGACATGTTTTTTTAGCGTTTTGTTCTCAAATCAATTCATTAATCTCAATCAAGTGACTAAGAGTAAGATTGTTTGCTATCTAGGTTTGCTATTACACTGTTTCTCTGTTCTATACCATGCACAAACTTTATATGTGTTAAGCTGTTCAAAGTAGCTTGTCACAATAATTTTTATTTCCTAAATCCATGTAAACAGTGTATATGCTGTAAAATTCTATCACTACGAAAGTAGCTGATATCATTGCCCTTTATGCACTTTGTATTAATGTTCTTGGATGATTTCCTGGTTGTAACCATGTGTCAATATTTGTAGAATACATATTTTTGTGATGCTTTAGGTGATCATAATCAACAGAGAAAGCAATCTTTCATATGGAATTATAATTTATCTATCTGATTAGTTAGTATTGGAATGTTTGAGCTAAATCATGCCACCTTTGATCTGAATGCGCATATGTTCTAATGGTTGTCTAGTTTTCATTCATTAATATGATAGATGCTTACACGTAGCTCTTGATTCTTGCTCGATTTCTCAAGTCAGCCATAAACTAGATATCTCACAATTTGATGATTCTTACATGGCAGGCTTCTGAACTCCGCGAAATTTCAGTGAAATGTAGATGATAAATTCCTTGTTACTATTTCCTGTCACCATGTTCAGGATGTTGCATACAAAGTTGCCATCAGGAAAGTCGATGAAGAACCTGAACAACAACCTCGAAAGTTTATATGTTATGTTGATGTAAACTGGATTGTACTGCTTTGTAACCTTGTTGTGTGATATGTTTAGTGAATCTATGTTGTAAATTATCATTAGATGATGGATTTGTAAACTGCTATGTTGTATATACACACATAATTTTTCTGAGAAAAATATATACATACAGATGGCCGCCTATTGCGTGAACTTTTTGAAATTACTTTCTTTTTGGGCCAAAATTGGCTAAAAAATATACTGTGTTAAAATTGGGCCATAAGAAATTGGCTGCACCGTACGTAAATTGTGCCAACATTCATGACGATTTCTATGACGAAATGTAGTATCCACGTAGGCAGCCACATCATTCAAACTGGTGAATCAAAAATC
>NW_021246759.1:0-1268 GCF_002162155.2 Triticum dicoccoides | reverse complement strand
GGGGGGAGGATTTTTGCGTGGTGGGCGGGGGGAGTTTAGCGCATGGTCGGTTTCTCCAAGTGCAGTCCCATGTGTCAGTGAAGAGGCAAGCCGAAGCGCGTTCCATTTGTGTGAGCCATGTGCAGGACCGAACATGTGTGGGGTGCAATGCGACCGCGGCAGGAGTGGTGTGAGTGTACCGCCTTTTTTCCTTTTAAACTAGTTGTTTCACCCCCTAAAAAAACTTGTTGCTTCGCGTGATCCATCGATACTATTACTAGTAATCTGGTAATCCCGACTAAAACAGCGCAGCCGGGTCTTTTCCCGCGTGATATGCTAGGAGGTTGACTTAGTTGGGTTTTTAGGACGAGTAATGCTACACCTACGTAATCCCAGTTACGTATATAACGTAATGTGAAATGTGTGAGCTGTTGATTGTAGATTGGGGGAGGGAGGGGCGCACCACCATGAAAATCAGGGGGGGAGAGAGAGAGGCAATTTACGTTAACCCTTTCGTAGGTTCCCGTAGATGTAGGAATATGTGAAATGTGTGAATGTGTAGTGGACGTACTATTGGAGTGCCTAAGATAAATTGTGTATGTATAGACCCTATGTGTTTATTTTACTTCACATGTTAGATTTGTCTCGGTTCAATAAAAAGTAGAGCATCTTAATATAGAGATTATAGCATTGGAATTATGGAATTTGAATGGATTGAGTACATCAAGATGAAGAAATGATGGTGTGCCTGTCATCTGCAATATAGGCCGTCCGATCTATATCTAACGGATAGGAAGGAAACTATGACAATTTACCCGCACTGCTCTCCACATTTGCAGATAAGGCTTTCCCTCGTTCATCCTTTTCTCCCACAAGATCTTGATCTTCCGTGCAACGCACGGGCATCTTGCTAGTACTCCTACAATATACTATATTATTCTGAAAGTTCATATACACCAGCCGAGATTAATGCAAACACGGCAGATTTTCATTACATTTCGAACTTTTATATGACAGAAAAATAAAAGAAACCCGACCGTAAAACTATTCTACAGTGGCGACCGACGTCCTCCATCTGCGATCTCTATGTACGGGGGCAGGGTTCAACACCCGTGAAGTGAAGGTGCGGTCTCTGGGGAGGAAGAGTAGAACACGGGATACGGACCGGCCAGTTGGCACACCATGCCCTGCCGCCTCCCGTGCCCTACTCATCCTCGGAGGAGTCCCCGTCCTCGGTGGTGCCTGATGTTGGACGGCGGCAAGTAGGACGCGTGGCTGACGGTGCTTCC
>NW_021246758.1:0-2212 GCF_002162155.2 Triticum dicoccoides | reverse complement strand
GTCGCCGCAAAGGTATAGCTCGTATTTTAAATTTCCAGAGCAACGTTCCTAGGAAGCGTCTGAGTGCTCATGATCTTTGTAGGAGAAAGAGCGCCCGCCGGACTGCGGGCGTAGAGGTTGCCGATCCGACCTATACCGGCCAGGCTCCAGCGCCCGGCCTGGAGGGGGAGGCAAGCGCAAGGCGCGGGCCGGATACTCCTCCAACGGAGGATGCCGACAGACTGTCCGCCACCAAGTCTGAGGTGGAGAGCGCTATGAACCACAGGCGCCGCCGGACAGTATTTCGTGAAGCGTGCTTCTCCCCTGAGGCATTGGATGCCTTTAACGCAGGGGACGCGCACCTCCGTGCTGCTCAAGATGGTTTTACCAGAGCCACGGAGCAGTATGTAAAAGACATACGGGTAAGGGAATTTTAATGGTTATATATGCCAGTAGCCCCCGAGACTTAAAGTAGTTATGTTAACTGATTTAAGGATCATTTGAAACGCAGGCTCTTACGGAGAAGAATGCCCAGTTGTCTCAGGAGCTGCAAGAATGCAAGGCCCAACTTGAGGCCGCGCTTGCTGCCGCAGGAGGAAACGCAGAGACCCCTCCTGGTAACACATTTTTATTAATAAATATAAGCGTTGTGCGGCGTGCGTGCAAGTCTAATAATGACATTGCAGGTGCCGCCGAACAAGATCCGGACAGGCAAGAATTACTGCGCCAGCTGAAGGCCGGCGAGAGGGTGCTGAATAGGGTGCAGCAAGAAAGGAACAAGCTCCAGGATGCCAACGCCAAGCTCAGAGAAGAGCTGAAAGGCGCTCGAGCCAAGCTGTCTGGCTCCGTTAAGGAGAATCAGCGGCTTCGTCGCGGCATTTATAGTAAGTGCTTGAGCGGACTCCTTTGAAAAGAAGAGTTCGGCGAGGAAGTAAATTGACATAATATGTCTTGTAGGTATACTCACAGGTCGCCCTGCGGAGGAGATGCCCATATCAACGGGTGATCAACTTCCCGAGCTGTTGCAACTGCTCGAACGAGTTCGGCAGGCAATGAGCGGCGTCGTCCAGGCTTTATGGCCAGCCCTCTCCCTACCCGAGGGCCTTGGGGACCTTGCAGAGAAGCTTCAGGGAGTGCGGCAGTGCTTCCGTTTGTGGAAGATTTTGGCTTGCCGTCAAGGTGACAGGGAGGCTTGGGCCATGGTGAAGACGCGTTACAAAAAGGCGGATCCCAACCACATGGCCGAAGTTGGACCGGTGGGGCCCGATGGGAAGGAGATCCCTGTGAGTTTAGTATACAGCCAGGTAAAGTTGGCTGCTAAATTTTCCCAACGGGACTGTAAGTTAGACAGCCTGTTAGACGGGATTGAGGAGGAATACAATCAGTAAATTTGACAATGTTTTTTTTAAATGACATGTGAAATGCCTTCTAGCCGGATTGTAGATCGTTTGTCTTTGCCGACCTTTTCGCTTCAACCTCGGGACCCTAGAGTCCGGAGTGTGTCCGAATACCTTTTTGGTTAAGAAACAACCGAGGTATGCATGGAGACCATGCGTAGGGGTCATTAGTGCTTTATCAGACAAGTGCCCAACTAGTTATGTTATATTACATGGTTAGTAAGAAACATCTTCCAGGGAGAATAGTTCCGTTAAGGGTTCCTTTCCCTGGGAGGCATACCCTAAAGTGCATGCCCGGACTGCGAAAAAAGCAGAAAAACATCTGGGGGCAGATAAATAAGTAGGTAAAAAATCATCTTTCAAGTCACCGACCGAATACTCCCTTAAGAACGCTAGCTTTCGGCTTCACCCAGGCTGAGGTACACATCCGGCTGACCCGGCAGTAACAATCGCAGAGGTGCTCCCTTTACCTCCTAGCCGAACAATCGGGAACGTAGGGGTAAGCACAGGAGCCAGGCAACCCAGCTTGGCCAAAACTTAAGTCATATCGATGCATATAATGGTGAGTAAAAGGTACATGTGGAAGCTTGACACATGTGCTGGGCATGAAGCCCTTATAATTGAGCTTCTGGAAAAGAAGCCCCCAGGTATAATGAGTGCAGATGGCACATCAAGTGTATGCGAACAATGCGGAAGTAGGCCCTTAGAGGCTTTTTAGTAAAAAGGTTAGGGGAAGAAAGAGAAACAAAAGACAGCTGGAGTGTAAAAATTTGAACGGAGGAAGGGGACGAACTCTTAGTCCGGCGCTAGGCATAGAATCTTTGGAGGCGGGCTGC
>NW_021246757.1:0-677 GCF_002162155.2 Triticum dicoccoides | reverse complement strand
CGCCGCTTGCCATTGTCGCTGCCACTGTGCTCTTTGGGTTCTACTACAACAAAGAAGGCCAAAGCCTACCGGATGTGATGATCACCTATACCTTGTTGTTAGCAACCCTCCTCCTGGATACTAGATGGCTGTTGAGTGCACTTGGATCGACCTGGACGCATGCTTTCCTGCAGGCCAGCAGGCCATGGCGATGGCTTCGACATGCCGTTTTGTGCTCTGGGAGATGGCTCCAGCTCCGCCATTTCGTTGTTTCTCTGGATCTTGGAAGGCTGCGCCTCACGGGTCCTCCGAGGAGTGCAAGCAGCTACAGAAGGTGGTCGGGCACTCTTGGGAAGTACAGCTTGCTGCAAGAGTGCACTCGGAAGATCAGTGTTTGCGGCAAAGCGGCGAAGGCGATTGGATTGGGAGATATTTGGAAGGAATACCAGCATTCCAGAGGAAGATGTAAGCTCTCAGATGATGTCAAGGAGGCGGTGTTCACAAGGGTTAGGGAAGTTCTCAGGTTAACATACGGCAAATACAAGGATGGCAACTACTCCATGAGGGACATCACAACAAGCTGGGGTCAGGTGACAAAGGAGATTTATACGAAGAAGAATGTCCCGAAGGCTGAGCAGAAGGAGTTCATCCTGGGCTTTGGCCGTGAATTCCAGGAGGACATCCTTGTGTGGCACATC
>NW_021246756.1:0-954 GCF_002162155.2 Triticum dicoccoides | reverse complement strand
TTTTTTTTTCATCGAAATCCCACTGGCCGTCCTTGTTCTTGTAGACCAGGATCTTTGCAAGCTTCTCCTCTACAGTTGTCCGACTGGGACTAATGTTTGCATTGACCAATACACCCTGCAAATATTTGAGGGTTGTTTCGTACAGGCTGCGAAGCGCAAGGCCTGGTAGCATGTCCGGGTTCACGGCCATGAGGAACATGAGATGCTCCGACAGCGCAACGATCGCGTCGGCAAGGGTCCCTTTCTTCTCTGCATGGACGAGGAAAATTTTGGTGGTGATGTGCCACACAAGGATGTCCTCCTGGAATTCACGGCCAAAGCCCAGGATGAACTCCTTCTGCTCAGCCTTCGGGACATTCTTCTTCGTATAAATCTCCTTTGTCACCTGACCCCAGCTTGTTGTGATGTCCCTCATGGAGTAGTTGCCATCCTTGTATTTGCCGTATGTTAACCTGAGAACTTCCCTAACCCTTGTGAACACCGCCTCCTTGACATCATCTGAGAGCTTACATCTTCCTCTGGAATGCTGGTATTCCTTCCAAATATCTCCCAATCCAATCGCCTTCGCCGCTTTGCCGCAAACACTGATCTTCCGAGTGCACTCTTGCAGCAAGCTGTACTTCCCAAGAGTGCCCGACCACCTTCTGTAGCTGCTTGCACTCCTCGGAGGACCCGTGAGGCGCAGCCTTCCAAGATCCAGAGAAACAACGAAATGGCGGAGCTGGAGCCATCTCCCAGAGCACAAAACGGCATGTCGAAGCCATCGCCATGGCCTGCTGGCCTGCAGGAAAGCATGCGTCCAGGTCGATCCAAGTGCACTCAACAGCCATCTAGTATCCAGGAGGAGGGTTGCTAACAACAAGGTATAGGTGATCATCACATCCGGTAGGCTTTGGCCTTCTTTGTTGTAGTAGAACCCAAAGAGCACAGTGGCAGCGACAATGGCAAGCGGCG
>NW_021246755.1:0-674 GCF_002162155.2 Triticum dicoccoides | reverse complement strand
CGGCAAACAAGAATTGTGTGCACCTTCTATCTAAATTCTGTTCTGACTTTAAGGGACCACATAGAAGCATGGTAGCCCCGTTTAAACCATGGTGCTGGGTAATCACAGAGGATTTATATAGGTGTATGTATAGCAACAGTAGGGAACGATATTGTGGACTGGAACTCTGTAAATTGCTATTTGACATGAAACCATGAATTGCCATAAAACATACAAGGCAAGCTCTCCTATAACTGAAGCGCATCCATCTAGCAAACTAAAACACCCACCAACCTAATTAGTTTCAGGTTTGCCTCGAGCCTCTCATCCTTCCCAGCACCAACAGCGTCACGGAGGTCCTCGAGCGTTGTGCACATGCCCTGCACCAGGTCTGGCGTTGTCCGATGGGGCGGGTCGCCGACATCTGGTTATGAAGTAGTTTCATATTGAGTGATCACTACTAGGAAAACGACTATAGATGAAATGGTCACTAATGGCGCACCACGTGTGTGGTGCGCCATTAGAATATAGCAATGGCGCACCACATATAGGTACGCTATTAGTAATATATTACTAATGGCGCACCTGGTGTGCGGTGCGCCATTAGAAGTTTTGAAAAAAAAACAAAAATTATTACTAATGGCGCACCGTGGGTGTGGTGCGCCATTACTAGTTGACATAGTAATGGCGCACCA
>NW_021246754.1:0-3367 GCF_002162155.2 Triticum dicoccoides | reverse complement strand
CTCGAGCATACAAAATAGAATTTCATTTGAAGGTTTGGAGTTTGGCACATACAAATTTACTTGGAACGACAGGTAAATACTGCATATAGGAAGGTATGGTGGACTCATATGGAATTACTTTGGGGTTTATGGAGTTTGGATGCACAAGCAGTATTCCCGCCTAGTACAGGTGAAGGCTAGCAAAAGACTAGGAAGCGACCAACTAAGAGAGCGACAACAGTCATGAACATGCATTAAAATTAATCAACACCGAGTGCAAGCATGAGTAGGATATAATCCACCATGAACAGAAATATCATGAAGGCTATGTTGATTTGTTTCAACTACATGCATGAACATGTGCCAAGTCAAGTCACTCGAATTATTCAAAGGAGGATACCACCCTATCATACGACATCACAACCATTTTACTAGCATGTTGGCACGCAAGGTAAACCATTATAAGCTCCTAGCTAATTAAGCATGGCATAATCAACTATAATCTCTAATTGTCATTGCAAACATGTTTATTCATAATAGGCTGAATCAGGAACGATGCACTCATCATATTTACAAAAACAAGAGAGGTCGAGTTCATACCAGCTTCTCTCATCTCGATCAGTCCATCATGTATCGTCATTATTATCTTTCACTTGCACGACTGAACAGTGTGTATAATAATAATAGTGCACGTGCACTGGACTAAGCTGGAATCTGCAAGCATTCAATTCAAGGGAGAAGACAAAGTAATATGCTCTAAATTAAATCAACAATCATGCAAATGAGAGCCACTAAGCATTTTCATTAAGGCCTTCTCCTCTCGACCCCCAAAGGAAAGAAAAGAAATAAAACTATTTACACGGGAAAGCTCCCAACAAGCAAAAGAAGAACGAGAAATCTTTTTGGGTTTTCATTTTAATGACTACTACAAGCATGGAAATTAAGCTAACTAATTTTTTTGGTTTTTCTTAAGGTTTATCAAACACACAAGAAGAAAGCTAGAAAAATAAATTCAACTAGCATGGATAACAATGAAAGAATATGAGCACCGATAACTAGAATAGGTGTGTGAACATGAATGTAAAGTCGGTGAGAAATACGTACTCCCCCAATCTTAGGCTTTTGGCCTAAGTTGGTCTATGCCCAAGGATAGCTTGGCTAATATCCGAAGTTAGAACTGGGGTCGTACTGAGATGCCGCAGCCAATGCCTCCTGAGCTGCGGTATGTTGGCGAGCTTCCTCCGCTCTCTTCTCGTGTTCGGCTGCCTCCTCCCTGGTGACAACATATCTTCGTTTTGCCTGGTAATCAAAAAGGGAAGGAGCAGGGAGAGTAACATGGACAGTGCAACGTATGTCAAAGATTAGTCGATACTGAAGGAATTGTTCATTCCTCAAAATAAAATGGTGCCTAACCATAGCGTCAAAATCTAAATAAGCAGCAGGCAAGTCCATATCACCCTCACGTGGGGATATACCAAGATAATTATCAACACTGGTCTCATAAATTCCTCCAAATAAATCTACAGATATACCATTATTATGCAACCTACGTGCAACTATTGCCCCCAAGTTGTAATCTTTAATACCTAATACAACACTCTTGAGGACACAAAGATCAGGGACACACATGTGACAAGCTTCGTCTTTACCATTAATGCATCTACCAATGAAAAGAGCAAAATAATGTAAAGCAGGAAAATGAATGCTCCCTATGGTAGCTTGTGCTATATCCCTAGATTCTCCCACAGTGATACTAACAAGAAAGTCTTTATATTCAGATTTGTGGGGTTCATTAACATTGCCCCACTGTGGGAGTTTGCAAGCAGTTGTGAAATCTTCTAGGTCCATGGTATAAGATTGATCATAAATATCAAACAGGACATTCTGGGAATTACGCGAAGATGTAAATTTAAATCTTCTCACGAATGAATCATTCAATTGGTAGTACCGAGGACACTTATCTTGCATGAAGTCCTCAAGATCGGCATTACGCACATATGCATCAAATTCATCCTTGATGCCTGCATTGACAATAAACTCTTCTGACGGTCATTCGCAAGGCCGCACCTTAGTTTCCCTTGGTGGTTCATCCTCTTGCCCACGCATAGCATGCCTAGGTCCTCTCTTTGTTGAGGAACCACCTTGGTACATTTTCCTAGACATATTTCTTCCTCTAAAAAAGTTCTGAAATTTTTAGTAACTTCAAAATAAAAGTGAATCAAACTCAACAAAACTGATAGTAACTACTCCCACAAGTGCCTAGAGGCCTATATCATGCATTAGAATTACTTGGGACCTCATAAATTTGACATGCAAGCTCAAGAACAGGGTCACCTATGCAGCAAAAAATTGCAATGAATAAAGCACTAGAACAAACACTAATTGGAGCATTGGAGGAGTCACATACCAAGCAAGAATCTCCCAAAGCAGTTTTGTGAATGGAGCTTTGAGCAAGGAGATCGAAAATTGCAGCAAAATGAGCTAGAACTCGTGCTTGATCTGGATGGGGATTTTTTTGGGAGTAATATGGAGTGTGTGGGTGCAGGAATAAGTGGAGGGGGCCCACCGTGGGCCCACGAGGCAGGGGGAGCGCCCAGGGGGAGGGGGCGCGCCCTGGACCCTCGGGGCCAGGTGCTTGCCCCCTTGTTGTCTCCTCAGTGCCTAAAATCCTCAAATATTTCATAAAAAATCATACTAAATTTGCAGGGCATTTGGAGCACTTTTGTTTTCAGGATATTTTTTATTGCATGGATAATTCAGAAAACAGACAGATAATACTATTTTTCTTTATTTATTCTAAATGACAGAGAGTAAAAAAGAGGGTACAAAAGGTTGTGCCTTTTAGTTTCATCCATCTCATGATGATCAAAATGAATCCACTAACAAGGTTGATCAAATCTTGTTAACAAACTCATTCCGAATAACATGGAACCGAAGAAATTTTGAATAACACTAGGTTACCTCAACGGGGATATGAACATCCCTAACAATAAGAATATCAAACTTTTTCTTGACAGTAGGAAGAGGAAATTCAAACACTCCAATAATTATAGTTGGAACTTTTCCAATAGAATTGATGCTATGAACTTGAGGTTGTTTCCTCGGAAAGTGTATCGTATGCTCATTACCATTAACATGAAAAGTGACATTGCCTTTGTTGCAATCAATAACAGCCCCTGCAGTATTGAAAAAGGGTCTGCCAAGGATAATCGACATACTATCATCCTCGGGAATATCAAGAATAGCAAAGTCCGTTAAGATGGTGACATTTGCAACCACAACAGGCGCATCCTCACAAATATCGACATGTATAGCAGTTGATTTATCAGCCATTTGCAAAGATATTTCAGTAGGTGTCAACTTATTCAATTCAAGTCTATGATATAAA
>NW_021246753.1:0-1138 GCF_002162155.2 Triticum dicoccoides | reverse complement strand
GACCCACTTGCTGATGACCGACACGTTCGAAGCTGGGTCATGGATGCCTGTCCCTGTAAGTCTGTGCCACTTTGGGTTTACGACTAGTCATGTCAGCCCGGGCTCTTTAGCATATGGATGCTAGCGACACTATCATATACGTGAGCCAAAAGGCGCAAACGGTCCCGGGAAAAGGTAAGACGACACCCGTGGGGATACCGTGCGTGAGGCCGCAAAGTGATATGAGGTGTTACCAGCTAGATCGATGTGACATCGAGTCGGGGTCCTGACAGCGTTGGCATCAGAGCCGGACTGCCTGTAGGTTCTCCAAGCCAAACTGGTCGATGTTGAGTCTAGAAATTCTTTAGTTATATGTAGGGGAATTGTTTGTGGGATGGAACGTAAGGCTCTTTTTACTCCTTATACCTTATGACTTCTGATCTGAGTCAGTCCATTCTTCTACCGGGGGTTAAGGAATTAGGATCTGTTCTCTCTATCAGGATCACGAGTTACTAATCAGTAGTACCTTATAAGTTTGGTGGTTACAAGCCTAGTTTGATATGATGATGTTGAGTGTGTACGAAATCCTTTGTCAAATGTCTCAAAATCCTTTTTGAGCATTTACAGCTGTTATGCTGCCGAAATTTTGCTAGAAATTCTAATGCCTTTGCATTATGATTGTGCTTTCAGATGGCCACTCGCGACCTCAATCAAGTGGTTCGCCTGACTCGATGCTTAGATGTACCCGGCCATACTGCTAAGTTGGTCAGGGTAATGACTGAGGCTGGATATCGCTGGTATCCCGAGTACACGGTCGAAGAGCAATTCCGAGATTTTAATCAAAGCCAGTATCTCTGCACTGTCAGGATATTTCCATCTTATCCTGGATCCACCGAGTCTCTTCACTGCTCCTATGGACTCGGGGTTACTATTGAGATGGCTGTGCAGGACGCCGCCTACTCTATGATGACCATTATGCGAGTCAGATCTGGTTTATTTCGGGACTCTGACTTCCGGTATATGCCAGGATCACTTCCGGGAGCACAAGGGTATCTCCAGGCTATTTATGCTGACCCCACTCAGGAGGATTCACGGACTCGCACCACTGCTGAGATGCTCGAGGATAAGGACCGTGAAAATCGGGCCTTAAGGTTAGAGC
>NW_021246752.1:0-892 GCF_002162155.2 Triticum dicoccoides | reverse complement strand
GCTATGAAAAATAGCGATGGGCCTTCGAATCAGCTATAGCGGAGGTATAGCGGACTATTTATGAAGACGACTATTTAGCAGAACTCTGCTGAAAAGGCTATAACGGAGTATAGCCGACTATTTAAAACTATGGATAATACAGCAGGTCGAGGTTGGAGACGGGAAGCACGGCGCCGGGCCGTGTGACGGAGGCCTTGACGATACTCCTGCAGGTCACTCGAACACGCAAAGAAACTGACCTGCTGTCTCTGAGATACGTTTTCCCTTCCATGCCCTGAAGTACTATATATACAAATGTTGCAGTAGAAGTTAACCTTGAAAATTCCAAAGTCAGCGTGGAATCTTTTGTACTGGCTGGAGCAGCGCTTTGGATGCCAAAATGATAATATACACAAATATATCACCAGATCGAAGATGCATGCATTCTTAGAAGGAAAAAAGATGCATGTTAACATGATTCCACGCCGATATGTATGCATATGTTATTGATTTTCTAATGCTTTTAGTTGACATCAGCTATCAACAAATGAGTATAACTTTTGTCATCTATTCTTTTTCCTTTTGCTTTCTTCTTCTTAATTTGTTGATGGTACCATATAGTACACTTGACAGGGTGTGCTTGAATTGGCGTCTGTATTTTTCTCAGTCTTCATCAGCTTGGGAAAGCGGTAACGCAAAGGTGAGAGGCGAGAGCAGGGTGGGGCGATAACCCCCACGGATGATAAAGTCGCATTTCAAAATTTTCCCTGATATTTGAAACACCGGGATCTGGAGCCTTTGGTCCCACCGCAGCTGTTGACCCTGGTCAGGCATCAGCGGTGAGCATGTTCTCGTGTCATACTTGTACAAAGTTTCGTCGTTCATGTAGCAGAGCATCTTGTCGCCATCGTCA
>NW_021246751.1:0-3559 GCF_002162155.2 Triticum dicoccoides | reverse complement strand
AGTTATATTTACTTGTGATAAGTTCAGACCTTATATTGTTGATTCTAAAGTAACTATTCACACGGATCATGCTGCTATTAAATATCTTATGGAAAAGAAAGATGCTAAGCCTAGACTTATTAGATGGGTTCTCTTGCTACAAGAATTTGATTTGCATATTATTGATAGAAAAGGAGCTGAGAACCCCGTTGCAGACAACTTGTCTAGGTTAGAGAACGTTCTTGATGACCCACTACCTATTGATGATAGCTTTCCTGATGAACAATTAAATGTCATAAATGCTTCTTGTACTGCTCCATGGTATGCTGATTATGCTAATTATATTGTTGCTAAATTTATACCACCTAGTTTCACATACCAGCAAAAGAAAAAAATTCTATGATTTGAGACATTACTTTTGGGATGACCCACATCTTTATAAAGACGGAGTAGATGGTGTTATTAGACGTTGTGTACCTGAGCATGAACAAGAACAGATCCTACGCAAGTGTCACTCCGAGGCTTATGGAGGACACCACGCTGGAGATAGAACTGCACATAAGGTATTGCAATCCAGTTTTTATTGGCCTAGTCTCTTCAAGGATGCCCATAAGTTTGTCTTATCTTGTGATGAATGTCAAAGAATTGGTAATATTAGTAGACGTCAAGAAATGCCTATGAATTATTCACTTGTTATTGAACCATTTGATGTTTGGGGCTTTGATTATATGGGGCCTTTTCCTGCCTCTAATGGTTATACACATATTTTAGTTGCTGTTGATTATGTTACTAAGTGGGTAGAAGTTATTCCAACTAGTAGTGCTGATCATAACACTTCTATTAAAATGCTTAAAGAAGTTATTTTTCCGAGATTTGGAGTCCCTAGATATTTAATGACTGATGGTGGTTCACATTTTATTCATGGTGCTTTCCGTAAAATGCTTGCTAAGTATGATGTTAATCATAGAATTGCATCTCCGTATCACCCGCAGTCTAGTGGTCAAGTAGAATTGAGTAATAGAGAGCTCAAATTAATTTTGCAAAAGACTGTCAATAGATCCAGAAAGAATTGGTCCAAGAAACTTGATGATGCATTATGGGCCTATTGAACTGCATATAAAAATCCAATGGGTATGTCTCTGTATAAAATGGTTTATGGAAAAGCATGTCACTTACCTCTAGAACTAGAACATAAGGCATATTGGGCTATTAAAGAGCTCAATTATGATTTCAAACTTGCCGGTGAGAAGAGGTTATTTGATATTAGTTCACTTGATGAATGGAGAACCCAAGCCTATGAAAATGCCAAGTTGTTTAAAGAAAAAGTTAAAAGATGGCATGACAAAAGAATACAAAAGCGTAAGTTTAATGTAGGTGATTATGTATTACTATACAACTCTCGTTTAAGATTTTTTGCAGGAAAACTTCTCTCTAAATGGGAAGGCCCTTACGTTATCGAGGAGGTCTATCGTTCCGGTGCCATAAAAATCAACAATTTCAAAGGCACAAATCCGAAGGTGGTGAACGGTCAAAGAATCAAACATTATATCTCAAGTAATCCCATAAATGTTGAAACCAATGTTATTGAAACCATAACCCCGGAGGAATACATAAGGGACACTTTCCGGGACGTTTCAGACTCCGAAAAGGAATAGGTATGTGGTACGGTAAGTAAACCGACTCCAAAACAGTTTTTATGGCAATATTTCTCTGTTTTGGAATATTTAGAAAAATAGAAAAATAAGAAGCAGTCCGGGAAGGACACGAGGCTCCACGAGGGTGGAGGGCGCGCCCTACCCTACTAGGCGCGCCCCCTACCTTGTGGGCACCTCGTGTGCTTTCCAGACTCTGTTTTCTTGCATGTTACGTATTTTGGTCGGTAAAAATTCATTATATAATCTCCCGAAGGTTTTGACTCCTGTATCACGCAAATATATTTTGTTTTCATTTCGAGCTGTTTTTCTGACAGATCTAGATCATCATGACGTCTCCAAGCGCCCCCAAGGATAAGTTCTTCGAGAAGGTTATCAACCCTTACCTCGCGGAGGGTTGCTGCACATCCGTGATGTTGAGGGACTGAAGGGGACCGGAAGCCTGGAGACGAGGCTCGAAGCAATGGAGCAACAAGTTTTCAAGTGCCAGGGGATGGTAGAACGTGGACTCAACTCCAACCACATGATGATCGCGGAGTTCACCAACAACCACAAGCTGGATGCCAAGAACATTGGGGAGACCATCTTCAAGCTTCACGAGAAGATCGAGCACCTTCAAGCCCAAATCTATGACCTGCAAAACCAAAACTGTGAGTATGAATATAGATTCAAAAGGATGAGTTTGGCTGCAGATTTGAGGATCTCGGAGACTCGATCATCCTTCTATGATGGTGAGCCTATGCCTTGGAAGATGGACGACAAGCCCGCATCATCAACAACCCCACCTTCTTCACCAGCGAAGGAGACATAATCACATGGGTATGGGCACTCCCCTTGGCAAATTGCCAAGCTTGGGGGAGATGCCCTGGTATCGTATCACCAACCACATCTCCTATCTTTACCCTTTTTCTTAGTTAAATCCTATTAGGTATTATCTTGATCTAGTAGAATAAAAGTTTATGGCATGATCTATTTTTGAGTTTTGCTTTATGATCCCTCTTTGTAATCGAGTCCGTGAGCTATATAATAAAGATTAGTGTTGAGTCAAGGGTTTGATTATTTTGCCATGATCTTGAGTGAATAAAAGAAAAGAGAAAAGAATAAAAAGAAATAAAAGAGGTCATATGGATCTTATGGAGAGTAATGAGCTCACATATAAAGAGTATGATGATTAAAAGTTGTTGAGAGTTGACAAACATAGTTTTGGTCATCGTTGCAATTAATAAGAAGTAATAAAGAAAGAGATGTATTCACATATAAATACACTATCTTGGACATCTTTTATGATTGTGAGCACTTGTTAAAATATGACATGCTAAAGAGTTGACGTTGGACAAGGAAGACAACGTAATGGGTTATGTTTTCTTACATCTGAGATAAATTATATTGTCATGGATCATCCAACATGATTGAGCTTGCCTTTCCCCCTCATGCTAGCCAAATTCTGTGCACCAAGTAGAGATACTACTTGTGCTTCCAAACACCCTTAAACCAGTTTTGCCTGAGAGTCCACCATACCTACCTATGGATTGAGAAAGATCCTCCAAGTAAGTTGTCATCGGTGCAAGCAATAAAAATTGCTCTCTAAATATGTATGACTTATTAGTGTGGGAGAAAATAAGCTTTATACGATCATGTGATATGGAAGAAATAAAAGCGACAGACTGCATAATAAAGGTCTGAAGGAAATATGCCCTAGAGGCAATAATAAAGTTATTATTTATTTCCTTATATCATGATAAAAGTTTATTATTCATGCTAGAATTGTATTAACCGGAAACATAATACATGTGTGAATGCATAGACAAACAGAGTGTCACTAGTATGCCTCTACTTGACTAGCTCGTTAATCAAAGATGGTTATGTTTCCTAACCATTGACAAAGAGTTGTTATTTTATTAACGGGATCACATCATTAGTTGAATGAT
>NW_021246750.1:0-1101 GCF_002162155.2 Triticum dicoccoides | reverse complement strand
TCGTAGCCAAACACTAAGCGTATATAAACAAAACTTTGAGTGAATAGTGCGCTCCATGAACATTGTTTTTTCATAATGCAAACACACATAGAATAATGGTGTGAATAGTAATTAATTGTGAACAATATTACGTGTTAACGGTATTTCCATATGAAGAGTATTTTTTAAAACAAAAATATATTTTTGTAAACAAATTGAGACTTCTACACATCAAAGAGAAGAGACTCATTTGTGCAAATTTTTACGCCGAGATGACACCCTTGGATTAACATAAATCACTCAGGGAAGAAAGGGAGGAACGGAAAAGGCAAAAGCTAATTTTTACGCAGTGAGTGATTTATGTTAGAACGATATGTGTTTATTCACGCGGCCACAGTTTAAATAAATCTTCATGGACATTTATCTTTTTTTGCAGTCTCATCCGCTCACTTGGTTTCTTCTTTTTTGGAAATTCTTTTGGCTTCAATAATTCAACACGTGTTCACGGAGTGCACAGTAATATTATTTATTTTTCCCTTATCATTAATCTACACTAACGATGAGAAATCACTAAGGAAACTGCATACATTTGCAATAATTAATTTTCACGATAAAGCAATTACATGGTGCGTTTGAAGTGTTGCATGTTCATGCTTTCCTGTTTGACACATGTCTTCGGTTATTTGGCTCGTTTATTCTTGGTTTTGTGAGTTTTTTTTGTTAAAGGCCGATCCAGCTAGTCCGCTTTCTGTGTGTGCACTGCGTTACTGTGTTGTGTGACCATGCCTCACTGCAAGCCATGTGTGCCATCAACAGGATTGTGGGTACTTCGGTTACTGCCACGTATATTTGTTTCAGCAGTGATTTATGTGATGGTGTGAAGCCAATCTACTGAGGGGCTTAAGCGGCGGTTCATGAAACAACACAGGCCTTCTTCTCTCCCATCTATCTTAGCTCTCCTTCCCTCTCGGCTTATGGAAAGGCGGTTGCAGCATGGCGTCATCTCCCTGTACACAAACAACATCACCATGTCCTCCCCCACGCGCGCTATGGGAGCTAATGGCCTACCGGACACGAATTTAGCGCCGCCTACCCTGCTCCTTCACTATCACGCCGCCGACC
>NW_021246749.1:0-495 GCF_002162155.2 Triticum dicoccoides | reverse complement strand
CCGCCCGGAGGGGCGATCCAAGCTCACACACGACCCAGCGCGAGAGCGTGGTATGGCGACTGCTCCTGTTGGGCAGTCGTCGAAACGCCCTCGGACCTCTTCCCCTGCGCCGACTGGAAAGGCTCCCAAGCACCCGCGCGCGATGCCGTCCAAGCCGCCCAACGCTCTGCCCAAGATGAAGATTGCCGTCCCCACCATTTCTGGGTAATAATAAAACTTGTTTTCCTTTGTCGACCGTGGACAGATCCTTGGTCGATTCATTGAGCCAACTGGCTGACTTTCGAGACTTGCAGTGCTGCTACTTCTGAGATCTCCGCCAAGGACGACGACCAAGAGATGGAGGATGCTGTTACCTCCAACCTTGGTACGATTACTGACGTTCTGCTTTCAGTCGACTGAACATTTATTGCAACTCTGGTCGATTGAATGTTTCCCTTGTAGCCCCTCCTCATGTTATCGACCTCCCGGATGACGACGACAACGAACCATTGAGAG
>NW_021246748.1:0-1580 GCF_002162155.2 Triticum dicoccoides | reverse complement strand
CCGAAGGGCGTGTGGAGGTATTTCTCCGGCGGATCTCGTGGGATTTGATCAGCGTTTGTCTTTGATGGACCCGCTTGGATACAGTCTTTGTTCGTCTGCGTTCATGTGTCTACTGGTTGGGGCCTTTCCATCTACGCTTCTCTTCATCAGCGGTGGCGGTTGTTGTATTGGTGAGATGGTCTTTTGGGGCCTTAGTACGGCGACTTCCCGGATGTCTACTACAGTAAGATTTGCAGCACTCGGACAAGGGAGGGGCGACGACGGCGGCATGCCTTCGGCTTGCTTCGGTGCTTTGGCTTATTAATATTGTACCCCCTCTATCCCGAATTACTTTATTAGATTTGTCGAGATACGGATGTATCTAGACACATTTTAGCAGTGGATATGTTTGTATCTAGACAAATCTAAGACATGCGCTTTCAGGCTGGAGGTAATATTTCGTTTGGTTGGAAGTATGCAATCAACTGTTTCTCGTCAACCGCAGTCCAAGCAACCCACGGTGATTTTAGATGATTCGGTCAAAAATACGATGTGAACACCCATCCATGGAAGTTGAAGCTCCGGCTCAAAATGAAAATGGAAGTCTGCGTGCTTGGGGAGTACTCTTGCTCTGTCTGCATCTACTGTTACCCGTCCCATGCATCGACGACGTTGAAGGCATGGTCTCATGATCAGGTCTCACTCTTAGGTCAGGTGTAAACCGACCATGGAGCGTTGGTACAGGCACGCTTAGGCTCAAGTCAAGTCTCCCCTATCTTTCAGTCGCAAAAAAAAAAAAAGTCTCCCCTATCTTTAATTTTCTTTCTTCCACACGTACGCCGAGTCATGCCTGAATCTGAAAACGTACTGCCTGTCCTCTCCAGGAAGACTTTCAAACGGTCAGACACGAAGACTTGCAAGTTGCAAAGGTCAAAGTCTTGATGCTCCATGTGTACGTGCAATTAATCTGTTCAGACCATACGTACTTGAGACCACAAAAATAAATTGATTTTAAAAAAAATTGCTAATTTTTTTCTAAATTTTCTTCCAAAATTAATGAACTTCCTTTTCTGAATTCGCAAAAATTTTCTCCCAAAATCCATGCGGACCTTTTTTTATTCGATTTTTTTGAACTTTTTCCCAAATTGCATGATTTTTTTAAAATTCACTAAAGTATTTTCTAAAATTGATAAAAAACGTTCTAATTGCTGATTATTTTTTAAAAAGTCAACGGTCAACTAGTGAACAGTGAACTGTGACTAGTCAACCCGCAAACCCGGTGAACTGGCTTTATTTTATAGTGAACCAACATTTTTTTTGAGGAAATATAGTGAACCAACAAACAGAGCGATTCCTGAGCGTAGCGAATCTCTCCTGTTGGGCCAGCCCATGACAGGCGCCTGAATCACCTAATAGGGGTGCGTCTATTCCTCGCATCCAGCGAGACCTGGGGGAAGACTCGCGTCGAGAGGCAGATGCACATGGGCCGACCCAGGTTATCTGGAGGGCACATTCCCAGTTTTTTTTATGTTTTCTCTTTTTTCTTTCTTTTTGTAGTTTGTTTATACTTTAAAATATTATATATATATATATATATATAT
>NW_021246747.1:0-1333 GCF_002162155.2 Triticum dicoccoides | reverse complement strand
GATAGCAATAGTTGCAAGAGCAATAGTTGGCGAGACGACCATGTGATGACACATTGATATATATCAAGATGATGTAGATCATGGTGTCATGCCGGTGATGATAGAGATCATGACAATACTTTGGAGATGGAGATCAAAGGCGCAAGATGATCATGGCCATGTCATGTCATGTCACTTATTTTGATTGCATATGATGTT
Source organism: Triticum dicoccoides (assembly GCF_002162155.2). NCBI lineage: Eukaryota > Viridiplantae > Streptophyta > Magnoliopsida > Poales > Poaceae > Triticum > Triticum dicoccoides. The sequence continues at coordinate 1,135 of NW_021246747.1, read as the reverse complement.
TATCTTTTATACATCTTATTTTTCTTAGTTCGACGGTAGCTTTATAAGATGATCTCTCACTAAATTTCAAGGTATAAGTGTTCTCCCTGAGTATGCACTGTTGCGAAAGTTCTTCGTGCTGAGACACCACGTGATGATCGGGTGTGACAGGCTCTACGTTCAAATACAATGGGTGCAAAACTGTTGCACACGCGGAATACTTAGGTTCAACTTGATGAGCCTAGCATATACAGATATGGCCTCGGAACACTGAGACCGAAAGGTCGAGCGTGAATCATATAGTAGATATGATAAACATAGTGATGTTCACCATTGAAAACTACTCCATCTCACGTGATGATCGGACATGGTTTAGTTGATTTGGATCACGTGATCACTTAGATGAATAGAGGGATGTCTATCTAAGTGGGAGTTCTTAAGTAATATGATTAATTGAACTTTAATTTATCATGAACTTAGTCCTGATAGTATTTTGCAAATAATGTTGTAGATCAATAGCTCGCGTTGTTGCTTCCCTATGTTTTATATGTGTTCCTAGAGAAAAATTATGTTGAAAGATGTTAGTAGCAATGATGCGGATTGGATCCGTGATCTGAGGTTTATCCTCGTTGCTGCACAGAAGAATTATGTCCTTGATGCACCGCTAGGTGACAGACCTATTGCAGGAGAAGATGCAGACGTTATGAACGTTTGGCTAGCTCAATATGATGACTACTTGATAGTTTAGTGCACCATGCTTAACGGCTTAGAATCAGGACTTCAAAGACATTTTGAACGTCATGGACCATATGAGATGTTCCAGGAGTTGAAGTTAATATTACAAGCAAATACCCGAGTTGACAGGTATGAAGTCTCCAACAAGTTCTATAGCTAAAAGATGGAGGAGAATCACTCAACTAGTGAGCATGTGCTCAGATTGTCTGGGTACTACAATCGCTTGAATCAAGTGGGAGTTAATCTTCCATATAAGATAGTGATTGATAGAGTTCTCTAGGCACCACCACCAAGTTACTAGAACTTTGTGATGAACTATAGTATGTAAGGGATGACGAAAACGATTCCCGAGCTCTTCGTGATGTTGAAATCGACGAAGGTAGAAATCAAGAAAAGACCATCAAGTGTTGATGATTGACAA
>NW_021246746.1:0-1056 GCF_002162155.2 Triticum dicoccoides | reverse complement strand
TTTTTTTCTCTATCTTCTTCTTTTTTCTTTCCAAGACAAACTAGATAAGATGCAGATTGGATCAGGCGAAGATGTGAATGACCTCAACTATGATTATGACAATGAACAGTGCGTAGCATGTGGTGGAAATTAATAGATGGGATGGTGGACAGCGGAAGGGATAATGATGCAGCGGCGGCGTGACTAATGTGAACAGAACTCGAAACTCTAAAGGAACTAGACGCTAAGACCAGCAACTGACACGACGATGCAACCGATAATTCAACTATGCAAGCAATGAATAGAAAATTGCAAAGGCTCAGACTGGCTTGGATAAAGGATGAACAGATCTAACTTTTTTTGTGTGGCTTTTTCTTGGACAATAGGTAAGAAAATAAATCTAATCTAGGAAAACTGGATATTCTCACCGAGCAACCTGAAAACTGATACCACTTGATAGAGACAAAGGTGTCCCGATCTTTCGATGAGATGATAACTATCGATTTGGTGGAGACGACTTTGACGATCCGACTACAAACGTGCAACGACGTTGTGCCTTAGCAATCGCTAAACCAACTCCGAGAGGTTATTGACCACGCCGGAGCACGATCAACCTGACCACGAAGGTCTATTCCTGCAAGCAATCAAAGAACAAGCAAGAATATGATAAAAGCAATCTGAATATCGCGAATATGTATGAAGTATTGATAATGGTGGGGATCCGAAAAGTGGTCTTGGTCTGGTCATTGGACACAAACGAAGTACACGAAGTTGCAATGGCTAACTTTTAACTAAACAAATCCCAAGGAAAAGCTACTAGATGGATCTACTTATATAGGAGCAAGGGGTGGCGGCCAAGGAGGTGGGAGGACGTCCCAAGGCAGCCTAAAACTAAATCTAGGTCGTACAAGGCCAATGGGCCCAAGTGGAGGTGATGTAACACCTTTGGACTTGTAGTTTGACTCGGATTCTGCTGCAGCATCAGATTGTTTCGTCCACAACTCAACGCTCCGGACGAATTTGAAGGTGATTCCAATTGGGTTGAAAAGTGCACGAAATCTAGTTTCCAACAAAAAA
>NW_021246745.1:0-1396 GCF_002162155.2 Triticum dicoccoides | reverse complement strand
AAGTCCACCAACGCGTGAGGCCACTCCTCCTCCTCCAAGTCCGGCAAAGTGTCAGGCCACTCCTCCTCCAAGTCCGACACAGCGTCAGACGTCCACTCCTCCTCCAAGTCCGGCACAACCTCAGGCCACTGCAAGTCCGGCATAGCTTCAGGCCACTCCTCCTCGTCCAACTCAGCCCCGTCAGCCGTCTCCGCCGCCTCAGCAATCGCAGAAGAGACACCCCGCAGCTATGGTGCGTAGCGGTACGAGTCGAGGTCATAGTACAGGAAGTACAGGCGGAGGCAAGCGATATAAATATGGTCCAAACCTCACTACTCCTCTTCCTGTGAGGGCATACGACAGGACCGAGGAGCAAACCAATGCCATAGTGCAGGCAGAAGTCGACGCCCATTTTGGACCGAAACCGCCACCGCCGCCAAGGGAGAAAGTGCCTGTGGAAGTAGTTGACCACTTCATTCGTATGGCTCAACCACCAGCTCCTAAGCCTGTTGACTCAGACTATGAGCGCCACATCAGGAAGTTACATCGACGACGTCTACAGAAGGAGGCGAGCTCGAGCTCGAGCAAACAACAAGCAGCTGTCAAAAAATGCGGGAAAACCGTTGCCCAGCTGGGAAAACAGGCGGCGCAATCGATCCCCCCGCTTGTTGTGCCGCCAACAACACGTGACAGTACGCGCACCCAATATTATTGTGGCCAAACAGTTTACGTTCCCGAGGTGGGCGATGTGGTAATAACCCAGGAGCATATAATGTAGGCTGAAGAACTCAAGATCACTGTTGGACAACTCCTCGAGATCGAGGACATGCCTGGGATTACAGTGGAGGAAATAAAACGGAAATATGTCCGGGGCCAACCTTTGGTCGAGCCAGAAGATGTCAACAAGCTCCCAACGAGAATGTATGAATTGCATCAATGGTACATGGACATTACCAAGAGATTCAATCGAGAGTCCCTCATGGTGGATGTCAAGAAGGATGATTACTACCATGAGAAAGCTGTGGCCGTTGAGTATTCTGAACTGTTTCAGTTATACAATCAAGACGCACTCGACAAATCTATCGTCAGTTGCTATTGTCTGTAAGTGATTTCTTTCTGTAATTTAAGTCTCAAGCTAGCTGTAGTGATCCTTTTGATCAATCATTACCTGTAATTATCCTCACTATATTCTTTTCTGTGGTATTATGCAGGATGAAGATGTATGAAATGAGAAAAGATGGACGCTATGGCATTGAGTTCATTGACCCAAACACCGTTAATGAATACACATGGAAAATGAACAAGTATTATGAGAAGCAGGTAGAGGACAGCATGCTAGAGTTCTTGAAGCGCCTCAAATACAATGAAGATATACTACTTCCTTACAACTTCCAGTGAGTCACACTTTCTTGTACTA
>NW_021246744.1:0-777 GCF_002162155.2 Triticum dicoccoides | reverse complement strand
CAGAGTCATTTCCACGATTGACGAACCCCGGGGTGCATTTACAAGTCGGTCATCAACACTCACATATTTGGCCGATTCTTGTCTTTTTCGTGCACTATTACTCAGCGTTTTGGGGACCGAGAGCGATTTCCACGATTGATGAACCCCGGGATGCGTTTATGTGTCCGTCGTCAACTCTCAAAGTTTTTTCCAATTCTGACCCGTTTAGTGGACTATTACTCAATGTTTTGGGGTCCTGAAGCGATTTTCATAGTTGTTGAACCCCAAGGTGTGCTTACGTGTTGGTCATCAACACTCGCAGTTTTGGCCGATTCTGGCCCGTTTCATGGACTATTACTCACCGTTTTGGGGTCCCAAAGTGATTTCCATGGTTGTCGAACTCCAAGGTGTGCTTACGTGTTGGTCATCAACACTCGCAGTTTTGGTCGATTCTGGCCCGTTTAATGGATTATTGCTCACTGTTTTGGGGTCCCAGAGTGATTTCCATGGTTGTCGAACCCCGGGTGCGTTTACATGTCGATCATCAACACTCACATATTTGGCCGATTCTTGTCCGTTTCTGGACTATTACTCACTGTTTTGGGCACCCGGAGCGATTTCCACGATTGATGAACCCCGGGGTGCGTTTATGTGTCAGTCGTCAACACTCACAGTTTTGTCCAATTCTGACCCGTTTCGTGGACTATTACTCATCGTTTTCGGGTCCCGAAGCGATTTCCATAGTTGTTGAACCCCAAGGTGTGCTTACATGTTGGTCATCAACACTCGCAGTTTTGG
>NW_021246743.1:0-991 GCF_002162155.2 Triticum dicoccoides | reverse complement strand
CCAGTTCGCTGGAGTACTGGATACTTTCCCCTCCATTGACAGGCAGCCGAGCTGGAAGCAGCCAGCTAGTAGGTGCTTGGGCCGGCGTGGTAAATGGAGGAAAAGGCACCGGCAGGGAAAGACTCGGATGGCAGGTCGCGCTGCGCCTTCACTGCGAGGTAGACAGGCTCCGCATCCACGTCACAGCCCGACGTCCCACTGTCTGACGTCACTGGCATGTGCTCATTGTTGCATATTCAAAGTTGAGCAAAAATATATTAAAATCACATATGAGATAGTAACACTTTTTTACTTTTTGTTATCACAATGGAGATTAGTTAACTAACGTTTTCTACTTTTTATATCACAAATCTGTGCAAATATATTTGGGTAAACATTTTTTTAAACGAAGGCAAAACATTTGCCTTATCCATTAATTAGAAAGAGGAGAGCTGCCCGGTCAATTTACAGAAAACCGACCGATATTTGGGTAAACTATGAATAGTTACTGATAGAGGAGTTATCACCAACAAAATTTACAAGGTGTAGGTTCAAATATTACTACTTCCTCCGTCCGACAAAGATTGTCCCAAACTTGTCCCTTAAATGAATGTATCTAGCACTAAATTGGGACTACATACATCGATTCGAGGGACAAGATTTTTCGGATGAAGGGAGTACCAGATAAATATTACTGCACATATACGCAACATGCTTTAGGGCCAAATCATATATTTGGTGCATTTACCTGGGATTAATGCTCTTGTTTAAGCTATTGTAGTAAAATGCCCTTCCCTACGCTAGTGTCTTCATGCCCGGTCTGGATTGTCGTTTTGGAGAGCTATGCCCCTGTAAAATGTACAGGTCTCCATGTGCCGTTTTTTCTTCAGGTAGAAATCAAACTGTGGCCGGTAATACGCAGGTGTAAAATAAATACAAGTGTATGAAGATACACCCATTCCAAGCGGGGCCGCAAGGTGAACATTTATGTTTGCTAGACTACTTGGCAATG
>NW_021246742.1:0-1106 GCF_002162155.2 Triticum dicoccoides | reverse complement strand
GGCAGAGCAGTTTTAGTCGGGCAGAGTACACTAGCTAGCTAGTCCATGAAAGATAATGAGGAAGCGTAGAACCCTTCGTCTGGGCTGCGTTTGTATATATTGAAGGTTTGTCGTGGCTTACAAGGAAGATGAGATCGTCCGAGAGGAAGAGAGATCGACCTCGTCGTTTACAGGAGAAATAACAGAAGAAGGGATAGAAACATATTACAATTCAAATGAGAATCCTATCCCTATACAACTGATTCTAACATTCCCCCTCAATCTAAACCATATGCATTTTGCCAAGGTTAAGATTGTACTTGAACTCATTCAATCTTCTCGTAGTAAGAGGTTTTGTGAAGCCATCAGCAAGTTGATCACCAGTTGATATGAACTGAATATCAAGTAGCTTTCGAGCTACCCTTTCTCTGACAAAGTGAAAATCAACTTCGATATGTTTTGTGCGTGCATGAAAAACAGGATTAGCTGAGAGGTAGGTTGCACCAATATTATCACACCATAACCAAGCAGCTTGAGGAGCCTTAATCCAAGTTCATAGAGTAATGTTTGTATCCACATTACCTCAGCAGTAGCATTTGCTAGAGCCTTATATTTAGCTTCTGTACTAGATCTTGAAACAGTGGCCTGTTTTCTTGCACTCCACGACACAAGATTTCTACCCAGAAACACAGCAAAACCACCCGTGGATCTTCTATCATTAGCACACCCTGCCCAGTCTGCATCAGAATATGCAGTGACAAGCATAGACAAAGACTTGGTAATTTGAATTCCAAGTCCTTCTGAATATTTAAGATACCTCAAAATTCTCTTGATTGCAGTCCAATGAGTTGTCCTAGGTGCATGTAAATATTGACATACCTTGTTCACAGAATAGGAAATATCAGGACGTGTAAGAGTCAAATACTGTAAAGCACCTACAACACTTCTGTAATTAGTTGCATCTTCTGGTCCAAGTGTTTCTCCACTTTCAATTGTAAGTTGTTCTGAGGTTGACATTGGTGTACTCACAAGTTTACAATTTTCCAATCCAACTCTTCTGAGTATGTCAGTGGTATATTTTTCCTATGTGAGAAGTATACCATCCTTCACTTGTTTGACCTCTATGC
>NW_021246741.1:0-1229 GCF_002162155.2 Triticum dicoccoides | reverse complement strand
CGGCTTCGTCACTGGTACCTTACCCGCCAGTACCTTCCCTGGAAGTCTCGGCGCCGCCATCGGTGTCGATGTCGGCGTTAGTACCATCTTCGAGGGCAACCTACAAACCTTGATTGTGCTTACTAGACAAAAAGTCGAGGTAGTCATGTTCACGGTCACATTGTATCTCGTCTACACTGTGGTCAGAAGGCCCGGTTTCTTTGTTGTTCGACATGTTTCCTACAATAAGTCTCCTCGTTTAATTCTTAAACTATATAAAATGAATAATGACATAAACAAAGGTCTATCGTTTGCCGGAATGCCGTTCCATTCCCGTCGCAGCAAATCATGGCACTCGATATGCCAATTTCGAGCACAAGTCATGCAGAAATTCATGGGAAATTACTGCATGACCTTTGCTAAAAAGTGGACATATCCAGTGCCGGAAATTCACCGGAACGGAAATGAATCAACATTCCGGTGAAACATAGGCCACTCGGAGTTTCCCTGCATATAGGAAAATTGCTCTGCTTGCAAATTGTGTATCACTCAACATATACCATCATCGCGCACTCAATGGAGATCATCATGCTCAAATTACAATACAAAAAGTACTAATATTGCACTAAAAAAGCACCTAAAATTCTGTTAACTCATCTAAATAGCAACAATAGCTTTAACTAAAAAAATCAAATAGCAACAATTCTGTTTTTTCTTTAAATAGCAATAAAAATTCCTATAATAATATTTTTATCCTAATTCAATAGCTAACTAAATACCAATAAAAATTCCTAGAATAATATTTCTGTCCTAATTTGCTACCTAGCTGAATACCAATAAAAGTTCCTAGAATAAAAATTCTGTCATAATTTGATACCTAGCTAAATACCAATAAAAATTCATGGAGTAATATTCATGTTCTAATATGACACCTAGCTAAATACCAATAAAAATTCCTAGAATAATATTTCTGTTCTAATTTGATACCTTGCTAAATACCAATAAAAATTCCTAGAATAAAACTCCTGTCCTAATTTGATACCTAGCTAAATTCATATATATCAAAATAGCTACCTAGGGTTCATACTAAAAACATAACCTAAGAACCCTAGAACCCTAATGGCAGAGATAGAGGAGAGTTGGGGGGGAGGGGCTTACAGAGGCTGCAGGGGCATCGACGGCGAGGAGGCAGGGGCATGGATGGCGAGGAGGCAGGCACAAGGACGGTCGAGGTAGGGAGGGAAGGAGGT
>NW_021246740.1:0-390 GCF_002162155.2 Triticum dicoccoides | reverse complement strand
TCCGAGATGCTCACTCCAGTCCTTATAAGGATTGGTGGAGTTTTGCATACTTGTTAGCATCTTTTAGGATTGACAAAACCTTCTGGTTGTATCACATACAACCTTTCCCCAAGAAAATCGTCGAGGAAACAATGGTTTTTGACATCCTATCTGCAAGATTTCATAATTCATGCAGTAACTGCTAATACAATTCCAACAGACTCATAGCATCGCTACGAGTGAGAAAGTCTCATCGTAGTCAACTCCTTGAACTTGTCAGAAAACATCTTAGCGACAAGTCGAGCTTTCTTAATGGTGACACTTACCATCATTGTCTGTCTTCCCTTTTAAAATCCATCTGTACCCAACAGCCTTATGACCATCAAGTAGTTATTCCAAAGTCTACACTTT
>NW_021246739.1:0-1110 GCF_002162155.2 Triticum dicoccoides | reverse complement strand
TACCTCGTGCACCTATTGATTTGTTGCCTCTTCCATCTTCGGAGAAGGTTAATTTTGATGCTAAACAACGTGCTGAATTGATTTTAAAAATGCATGAGTTAACTAAGGAAAACATTGAGCGTATGAATGCTAAATATAAACTTGTTGGAGATAAGGGTAGAAAACATGTTGTGTTTGCACCTGGAGATCTTGTTTGGTTACATTTGCGTAAGGATAGATTTCCTGATTTGCGCAAATCAAAGCTAATGCCACGTGCTGATGGTCCCTTTAAGGTGTTAGAGAAAATAAATGATAATGCATATAAACTTGAGCTGCCTGCAGATTTTGGGGTTAGTCCCACTTTTAACATTGCAGATTTGAAGCCTTATTTGGGGTGAGGAAGATGAACTTCCGTCGGGGACGAGTTCATTTCAAGAAGGGGAGGATGATGAGGACATCAATACCATTGTTACACCCACAACCCCTGCTGCTATACATATTGGACCAATTACTAGAGCTCGCGCATGCCAGCTAAATTACCAGGTACTTTCGTTTCCTGGTAATGATTCTAATGTTCATGAGAATATGATGCTGCCTAAATTGGATACATTTGTTTTGCTTACAAATGAAGGGCCTAGCTTGGAGAAGGATGAACATTGGAGCAAGAACAAGCATGGAGATGATGCCATGCACAAGGGGAACAAGAACGGAGTTACAAGTGATGATTTCAGGACTTTGAAGCCACCATAATGGGTGCATGAAGCCTTGGACGAAATATACAAGATGCCACTTCATAAATTTCGTCCCGAGGCTATTATAGGTGCCGCGTCACCTTTTTATTGGGCCAGGCCCATGTAATTTCGAAATACATAAGTATAGGCTATTTTTAGAGTCCGTATGTGTGGGGAAACAAGAGATAGGGTTGATTTCGGACCCCTCCACCAAGGGCCACGAAATTCCCCCTCTCTTCCTCCATATATACAGCCCTTAGGGCACCGTTTAGACTTTGGGTTTTGTTTAGATTAAAAGTTCGCCATAGCTGCAACTTCGCGTACTTCGTTTGTGTTCAACGACCAGACAAAGGCGTCACAGAACCCCACCTTGATCAATAAAGCTTTCATCTTATATTCG
>NW_021246738.1:0-925 GCF_002162155.2 Triticum dicoccoides | reverse complement strand
TTTTTTTCTCAGGATCGTACGAAGCATACTCGTCATTCTTAAATAATTGCAAAACCACCCTTTTTCTTTCCGTCCCCATGATTTGGTGGCGTCGATTCAACCACACTTACTTGTTGCTTCTTTTGAAAGGATTCATCATGACTGTCGTCATCTGTGAAGGCACGGGGCTCTTCAGGATCTCGCGATCCCGTAGCCTTCACAGAGTGCTGCTTACTCCGTCTGTTGAACTGATTCTGTCAGACGAAATAAACCGTGTGTTAGCCTTTAGCAGATTGTTGCTCAATTATAGGTAAAATGTGCATCACCTGGAAATCTTCAAGGCTTGTGGTGGCTTTGGAATGCATTTGCTTATCAAAACTTGGAGCTCCCTGGATATCACCCACCTCTTTCAAAAGCTTATGAACACCACTGAGATCCTGTTTGATTTTTACAGCAGCTCTTTCGAATGCTTCATCCTGTACGTGGAAGATCACATGTTATTTCTGAAACGACAATGATTGTTTCATAATTAAGTTAACATGCATGCGTACGTCAAAATCTTCATCAAGGTTCTTCATGGGGGCTCCATGTCATCATTTTTTATTCCCTGCTTACAATCGTGCTTAGCAGCGACCTCCGTGACATCCTTTTGTTTCCCCTGGCCAGAAGCCTGCTCAACATTCTCAACAGAGGCCTCCATTGGGTGTGAAGGTGCCCCGAGGTCAGATAGATGTATGTCCTCCACTCCTGGAAATATTCCATCGTGTTTGTTCTTTAAAAAATACATGTTAGTCTGGGGTGTTTTCATAGTAAACTAAATTAGAAAAAAAATGTACATGTAAATTTCCAATTATATATACTAATCTCATAATTCTAGGCTTACGTTCAATTCTTTGATGAGGTCCTCTGTGAGCTTGCCATTTGTACGGGTACGCCTAAGGCACTC
>NW_021246737.1:0-395 GCF_002162155.2 Triticum dicoccoides | reverse complement strand
TCCAATTGGTCAAGATGAAGCACCCATACAAGGTCCATTGGCTAAGCGATTCCAGAACTATACGAGTTGAGCATACGGTACAAGGCTCCTTCAAAATTGGAGCATATGAAGACACTTTGGAGTGTGATGTCGTCCCAGTGTCCGTTTGCCACCTCCTTCTTGGTCGACCATGGCAATTTGACCATGGCGTCATCCACAACGGGTGTACCAATCACTATAGCTTCAAGATGAAGGGGAAGGAATATGTGCTACGACCTATGTCTCCTAGTCAAGTGATCACCGACAAGCAAGCCACCCATCATGGAGAAAACAGTGAGAGAGTGATCCATCCAAAAGAGAGTGAGAGCCACAAGCCAAAACCGAGTGCCTCCATGATGAGCGACAAGAAAAACTTC
>NW_021246736.1:0-1555 GCF_002162155.2 Triticum dicoccoides | reverse complement strand
CCCGAAATCAGTGAGTAATAGTCCATGAAACGGGCCAAACTCGGCCAAAACTGCAAATGTTGATGACAGACACATAAACACACCGTTGTTCGTCGATCGTGGAAATCGCTACGTGACCCCAAAACTGACTAATAGTCCAAGAGACGGGCCAGAATCGACCAAAACCGCGATTGTTGATGACCGACACGTAAGCGCGCCTTGGGGTTCGACAACCATGGAAATCGCTTTGGGACCCCAAAAAGGTGAGTAATAGTCCATGAAACGGGCCAGAATTGACAATAACCACGAGTGTTGATGACCGACACGTAAACGCACCACGGGGTTTGTTAATCGTGGAGATCACTACGGGACCCCAAAACAGTCAGTATTAGTCCATGAAACGGGCCAGAATTGGCCAAAACAATGAGTGTTGATGACCGACACGTAAGTGCACTTAGGGTTCAACAACTGTGGAAATCAATTTGACCGCAAAACGGTGAGTAACAGTCCATGAAACGGGCCAGACTCGTCAAAAACCGCGAGTGTTGATGTCTGACACGTAAACGCACCCCGGGGTTCGTTAATCGCGGAAATCACTCCCGGACCCCAAAAAAGTGAGTAATAGTCCATAAAATGGGCCAGAATCAGCCAAAATTGTGACTGTTGATGACAGACATGTAAGCGCACCATGGGGTTCATAAACTATGGAAATCGCTTTGGGATCCCTAAACGGTGAGTAATAGTCCATGAAACGGGTCAGAATTGGCCAAAGCTGTGAGTGTTGATGACGGGCACGTAAACGCACCCCAGGGATCGTCAATCATCGAAATCGCTCTGGAACCCCAAAACGGTGTGTAACAGTGCACAAAACATACCAGAATCGGCCAAAATTGTGAGTTTTGATGACCGACACGTAAACGCACCCCGGTGTTCGTCAATCGTGGAAATCACTTCGGGATCCCAAAACTGAGTAATAGTCCAAGAAACGAGCAAGAATCGGCCCAATCTGCGAGTCTTGACGACCAACACGTAAGCACATCTTGGGTTCGACAACCATGGAAATCGCTTTGGAACTCCAAAATGGTGTGTAATAGTCCGTGAAAGAGCCCTGAATCGGTAAAACCTAGGGTTATTGATCAATGATACATAAACGCTCCCCGGGGTTCGTCAATCATGGAAATCGCTCAGGGACCCGAAATCAGTGAGTAATAGTCCATGAAACGGGCCAAACTCGGCCAAAACTGCAAATGTTGATGACAGACACATAAACACACCGTTGTTCGTCGATCGTGGAAATCGCTACGTGACCCCAAAACTGAGTAATAGTCCAAGAGACGGGCCAGAATCGGCCAAAACCGCGATTGTTGATGACCGACACGTAAGCGCGCTTTGGGGTTCGACAACCATGGAAATCGCTTTGGGACCCCAAAAAGGTGAGTAATAGTCCATGAAACGGGCCAGAATTGACAATAACCACGAGTGTTGATGACCGACACGTAAACGCACCACGGGGTTTGTTAATCGTGGAAATCACTACGGGACCCCAAAACAGTCAGTATTAGTCCATGAAACGGGC
>NW_021246735.1:0-966 GCF_002162155.2 Triticum dicoccoides | reverse complement strand
TTGCGTATGCCATCATCTCCATGCTTGTTCTTGCTCCAATGTTCATCCTTCTCCAAGCTAGGCCCTTCATTTGTAAGCAAAACAAATGTATCCAATTTAGGCAGCATCATATTCTCATGAACATTAGAATCATTACCAAGAAACGAAAGTACCTGGTAATTTAGTTGGCGTGCACGAACTCTAGTAATTGGTCCAGTATGTATAGCAGCAGGGGCTGTGGGTGTAACAATTGTATTGATGTCCTCATCATCCTCCCCTTCTTGAAATGAAGTCGTCCTCGACGGAAGTTCATCTTCCTCACCCAAATAAGGCTTCAAATCTGCAATGTTAAAAGTGGGACTAACCCCAAAATCTGCAGGCAGCTCAAGTTTATATGCATTATCATTTATTTTCTCTAACGCCTTAAAGGGACCATCAGCACGTGGCGTTAACTTTGATTTGCGCAAATCCGGAAATCTATCCTTACGCAAATGTAACCAAACAAGATCTCCAGGTGCCAACACAATATGTTTTCTACCCTTATCTCCAGCAAGTTTATATTTAGCATTCATACGCTCAATGTTTTCCTTAGTTAACTCATGCATTTTTAAAATCAATTCAGCATGTTGTTTAGCATCAAAATTAACCTTCTCCGAAGATGGAAGAGGCAACAAATCAATAGGTGCACGAGGTAGGAAACCATACACAACTTCAAAAGGGCACATCTTAGTAGTAGAATGCAATGAACGATTATAAGCAAATTCAATATGAGGCAAGCATTCCTCCCACATTTTCTTATTATTCTTCAAAACAGCCCTAAGCATAGTAGACAACGTTCTATTGACTACTTCAGTTTGTCCATCAGTTTGGGGGTGACAAGTAGTACTAAAAAGCAGTTTAGTCCCCAACTTAGCCCATAAACATCTCCAAAAGTGGCTAAGAAATTTAGTATCACGATCTGAAACAATAGTATTTGGCACACCATGC
>NW_021246734.1:0-751 GCF_002162155.2 Triticum dicoccoides | reverse complement strand
GGCAGCAGACAAATAGTATGCACCTTGTAGAACTTTTTTAAATAGGAAATGCACCTACTGTGACTAGTAAATATAACCAAAAACATAGCTGCTCTCACTGAAACAACTATTCCCATAAGCATTGGCTTGGGCATTCCCTCTGCATTGAGGGATATGAATAAACGTAATTGCATGACACTTTTGTCTATTGAAACCATGTAATGAAGTACGTATATTCTACTCTACTCCCTCCGTTCTAAATATAAGTCTTTGTAGAGATTTTAATATGAACTACATACGGATGTATATAGACATACTTTAGAGTGTAGATTCACTCATTTTGCTCCGTATGTAATCCATATTATTAAAAAGTAGGGAACCAGTCTGCTTCTTTTCTTCTTCAACAAAACAGGGAACTACTCAAGCCTGGGCAAGTAAAAAAGCACAACTTCCTATATTTCAGCCAAGAATCCCACTAGAAAACCAGAAAAATAGCCCAGCTTTCTTAATTAGGCATGGTTGCTTGTCCTGACTCGTCAACCATATACGTATATGAATTAGAAGGAGCGGCATTTCAGTGATACGCCTCCTACACAGGAGCACAAGAGAGGGAGGTAGAGGTAGGAGATTGTTAAACATAGTACAACAGGCCCATAGGGCGCACCGGCCGAACCTGGCCTAGCTAGATAGATAGAGTCCATCTTGTTGTAACTTCTTATCTCTATCTCTCTAGATCTTTCTTGTCTCTCAAGATGTAATCCCAACAAACCTT
>NW_021246733.1:0-2091 GCF_002162155.2 Triticum dicoccoides | reverse complement strand
ACAGCAGCTCAGTGATGGAGCTAGAGGTAGGAGATGGACTCACCGGGGAGGAGGTTGTAGTCGAAGCCGCACACAGGCGCCGCCGCCGTCACCCTCTAGAGGAGACGTCGTCGCTTCATCGACGGACTCATCTGGTACAAGGAGATCATCAAAATGCATCACACTCATGATCATCAAAATGCAGCAGCAGGAGCGAATACAAGTTTAACCCATCATGAACAGGGGCGCTAGGCAATCCAGTAGCAATGTCATATATAGGTAATAATAACATGACCTTAGATAATTTGTTTTTGTTTGTCTCTGTTTTTCTTGTGCAGCAACGAACGGAGCTAGAGCGAGGGATAGCACCAGAGTAGAGCGGACCTTGGTCGTCTTGTGTGGCAGCAATTGTTTTTCTTGTAACTTGTCCGCCTAAGTAAAAGAAATTAGTATAATCATATCTTTTTTTCCATAACACAGAACAAAGAACTATTACTTGAGATAAATGATCCGACAAAATTAAAGTTTATATACAAAACAAAGAACGGGGTATAATGGTTTCCCTTGCTCGATTCCTTAAGCCACAAACTAAAATACAAATAGAATATTAATAATTGTATTTAAGAGAGGCATTTGGCTCCTAATGGGTTCCTGGTTCACCAAGTACACATGCATAATGATGATGAAACAAATCAATAGAAAAAACTTGAATCTTTCATCATGCCACACTAACAAGATGTCATCTAACCAGAGTGGATTCAAACAACAAAGGATACATCTAATTTCACTGCCACAATCGTTGAGTGAATGCAAAATGAAAGCTAAATCCTTACTCCTAATTTTATGATATTAATGAACAAAAACACATGTTAAATAACTTATTACTGGACCTTACTTGAGTTACTACTGCCACTATCAAGTAAGAACTGCTGCAAGCAGTACAACACAATAGCAGCATGTTCTACCAGCCGCAATTGCTTGCAAGACCATGGCTGCATTCAAAAGAGAAATGCTTGCACAAGACCATGACTCATGTGATGTCTGACGTTATTGATAAGGAGTAAAGTTACATGCACAACAACCCGACCTTACTATACATCCGAACATTGGCAGGTGACAACTAATAACTCATTTCCAACAAAAAAACTATAGGAATTCTTTGCTTATTTTTAAGAAAAAATGCTACAAGTTAAGCCTTTGTTTAACAGTAGGTCTAAGGAAATAAAGTGTGCATTTGGTGAGAATTTAGCAACAAATTAACAACATATTGTTCAACATCACATAGATAGTAGAACAATGGTATAGGCGGCTATTGGCATAAAGTAGAGATTTTACATGAATAAATCACATAACTATAACAGAGAAAGAAAACGTAGAAGTGGCAGCGAGGCATGAATGGTGTCATGAGTTATTGCTGCATCGGCCGTAACAGAGGCCGAGGAAGTCAACGTGATGGGTTGCAACATCTGTGTTGATGCAGTCTCAGCCACAGGCTCCTCCTCACACCTGAAGTGAACACACACAGGCTGGTCAGCAGAACTATAACAGTTTAGCTTTGGAGATGACGAATAATTCAAATTACCCTTGTAATCTATTTCAAAAAAATTAACCTTCTAGTATGGCCATGCTAATAGATAAAATTAACCTTTTCCCTTTTACTTTCAATGAAAAAGGTAAGAGGCCAGAATTCTACATGCAACTTCTGTAGACATAAATCCAAGAGAAATACATCTCTATACGAGAACCACCCCAAATATGAACAGAACAATTCGATCTAAATTAAAGACTGAAACAATCACAAATGTGTTTTTTTCTTTCTGTCGTTGTTGCTCTGCTACTAGATGTGTTGAGATGTGTGTTACACATGTCTCAGCTGGACTGAGAAACAACCATCCACGGCAATGAAACAGAGGAAAGAGCAGAGAGGAGGTCACCATGGCATGGCAGAGAGGCCGTGTCGAGGTTGGTCGGTTCTCCACCTCCTGGTCTAGTACGCACGTCGGTCGTACCTTGCCATTGCGATTCCGCCGACACAAGGAAGGAAGGATGGGGGGTCGGATCTGCAGCACGCAAGCCATATATGAGAGGAAATGGAAGACATGGCAAGGACGA
>NW_021246732.1:187882-205834 GCF_002162155.2 Triticum dicoccoides | reverse complement strand
GGGCTCCTTATCATATGGATGCTAGCGACACTGTCATATACGTGTGCCAAAAGGCGCAAACGGTCCCGGGCAAAGGTAAGGCGACACCCGTGGGAATACCGTGCGTGAGGCCGCAAAGTGATATGAGGTGTTACATGCTAGATCGATGTGGCATTGAGTCGGGGTCCTGACAGCGTTGGTATCAGAGCTTGACTGCCTGTAGGATTACCAAGCCAAACTGGTCGAAGTTGAGTCTAGAAATTCTTTAGTTATATGTAGGGGAATTGATTGTGGGATGGAACGTAAGGCTCTTTTACTCCTTATACCTCATGCCCTTCTGATCTGAGTCATCTTATCTTTCCTGCGGGGATTAAGAACTAGGCTATCTCTTCTTTCTATCAGGATCACGTGTTACTAATCCATAGACTTATAGATTGTTGGACTTAAGCCTCGTTTCAGTTCCTACTACTTCTATATGTTAATTGTTGATCTCGAAACCTTGATATTGTGCTTCTGAGTGGTTATGCCACCATTTTTGTGAATGTCTCAAATCTTTTCTAAGCATTTACATCCGTTATGCTGTCCGAGTCATCCCAGGTTTCTAAGTAGTCTGATGCATTTGGAAATCCTTTCTTCCCGTTTCAATGTTCCCATGGGCCAGATTAACCACACTAATCAGTGAGTTGAGGTACTCCGCTACCTTGACATATATGTTGGAGATATTATTATGACCCTAGGTGGTTTAGGGAGTCACCTAGTAACCTAGCAATGTTTTGTGTTCCCAGTGTGAAGATTCTGGCCATCATTCTCGAAAGCATCCCGTGGTGCTACTTAGTAATAGGTATTCTGTTCCTGGGTTCTTGAACCCGAGATTCACTCTACTTACTTCATGTTGATAGTGTTTGCTAGTTCCTTCAGGATATTAGTAACTTTGCGATAGTCCTCGAGGTCCTGGTATTTCCTTCTTCCAAATACTATGAACCGCTTATGGCAGATGTTTATTGGATCAAAAGATCACAATTAGAGTACTCTTGAGGAGATCTCCATTCATAAATCGTGACTCTGCCAGTCCTACCTCTCTGCATGGGTTATCTGGAAGAAATGTTGAATTCGTTCGACATGCCAAACCATGCATCCACAACTCAGAAAATCGTGTGTTCCTTTGAGTTGTCCCTCTTTAGTTGTCTACTGACCTTCGTCTATCAATTGATAGTCAAGAGTATGCGTGCGTTCGTTTATCGATGCCTATTACTCTTGTGGTCCGTCAAGCCATTCTATCGCAGAATGACTAGGAGAAACAAACTCCAGTACCTCATCCATATTTAGGATTGGGTCAAAGTAGTTGTGTTCCGTAGATCAAGTTACAATCCAGCTTCTGGTCTGCTCTACCCTGAAGTATTACCTTCTTTATGACAGGAATTTCATGAGAATTGCACCACCTTTTGTGAATTCTTGACATAGTGATACTTCTCGCCATCCTTTTTCATTCCTCGGTTCCGTGTTGATGCAACCGGAATACCGACAAATGAATTGTGATGTGTGAAATCAATACTCCTAGCAACCTCGTTGCTTGGTAGTTAAAGGATAATAATTTTATTCTTAGTATGTTGGTTATTGAATCACCATTCTAAGATTGATCGTGCTACCTAGTCCTTATTTCCTGGTGCACTCTGTGATTGATGAGTTAGGATTATTTCAAATCCTTGCTCATTTGATCATATCGTCTTGCCCTCAAAAGCAAGATTGTTCTCGAGCTTAGTAACATATCGGTGGTTCGTGATTTTCCGAAGATCTTCTCAGAAGTATTACCAGGTCGTCACCTGACCGTTATGTTGAGCTCGTGATCAAGTTGGTTTCTTATGAACCACCTTCTCTCCAAGAATCGGTGTTAGATATCCCTGAGCTAGTTGGTTAAGCTAGACAACAACTTGGAGAGTTGGAAGATAAAAGCTTGTCTGACTTAGTTCGTTCCAAAGGGATATTCTTGTGTAGTGTGTGTTGAAGAAAGATGATATCTTCATCGATTGGTCCTTGTGATCAGTCGCTGGACCTATTGTCTTATCAATCCTTTGCTTTGAGTGTGGGCTATCGTCAAATCAAATCAGTACCAACGATGCTCGTAATGTTGTCCTACTCGTGGTTGATCCCTCGAGCATACACCATTACATCTTTGGTCTGACCAATGCTATCACCGTGTTCACATGATGGTGGAAGTCCAGTGATATGGAAATTCCGATGAGTTGCTGTTGAGCCCATCAGTAGCATTTTGTCTCCCCCCATGAATCATGTTGAACATCAACCTAGTGTTGGAAACTTGTGTAAGCATTTCTTCGTGTTTCGTTCATGAAGCATATGTTTGAATGAAAGTAGTGACTTTCCCTAATTCATGTGCATATGATGCAAGTTGCCGCCATGAATTTGAGGAAGATTGTTTTGTTTCCTTGGAATCATCTCAAATCAGTCATGCACACGTGCGAAGTATTCTGTGGTCTGGAGACTTGCAACCTTCATTCCACATGTGTCCCGAGCACACCAAGCCACTGATTGATTTGTTCAAGGAGAAGAAGTTCCTTCATAAGAGCTAATCATATGACTTATGCAAGGACTTCGTTATCCACGGTGATGGTTCCCAACCAGAACTCGGTAGTGTTTTATTGTAAGACTACCACGTGGTCATGCTTGTCTGGGACAACGTGTTCACATGTTTGTAGCAGAACCAGCTCATGTTTTGGAGCTTGCTATCGTAGTTCATCTCCCGAGAATCCCGCAACGTCATCTCGTTGATTTGTGTTGCAAACTTTCATTCTTCTTCCTAGACTCGATGAGTCTGAAATATCCTGACACCAACCAGATCTGAATCTCAGGCAGATATGATGGTTGGAACATTTCCCCAAGAACTATAATATTGGTTCCACGATAACTGGTAAAGTGGATGTCGTGGCCAGCACCACCCAGCCGAAAGACCTATTATTATAGTATCTTGATCAAAGAAGTTGGCCACCTCCCCATAAGGATTTCGCAGGATTTACCTCCGTAGTTATTCCTTATGGATTCTTGTGCTCCCGAAGTCCGACCTTTTTACTTGATGTTCTAGATACCAAACCATTTCAATGAATGGGATACGCTAGCACATCAAGGAGAACATTAGAAGCGGAGTGCTAAATGTCTCTCAGTCGATCATCCAGATTTTATTTCCTTGGCCCCGTCAAGGGTGAAATCTGAGAAGGTGTTATCTTCCTTTGCATCTGCATCCTCCATCACCATTCATCATGGTAGCAAGTTGTGTTGCCAGGATCCTTGACACGGATATTGGTAGAATCTTGATGAATATGGAAATGCTCAAGTTCTTGAGAGCACGCACAAGCGCTACGTGTTATCACCGGCACTAACTGGGTTTGCTCTCAGTTTCCTCGGCAATGCTATGATCTTTTCAAACAGTGAATTCACTCTCTATTGTTGGGTTCTTCCCCAGTTACCAGAATCATTCCCAGCATTTGCATTTTGTTCCCAGCTTACACCGCCAATGTGCCATTCTACCATGGGTCTCTTCCATTTCCGGTGATAAGCAAAAATCATACATTGCGTTGTCTTCAACAAGGTAGTCCACATCATCGAAGTCCGAGTATGCCACTCTAGCGACCCCGCCAATCGATTGCTGTGATTTGCCTTAGGCTGATATAGAGAGTCTCAATGATCTCTATATCAAAGGTAATTCTTTTTGCCACTTAAGGGGATAATCTACGAATCACCCTCCTCCAGGATGTTTCGTCGTGGTATCATGGCAATTCAACTCCTCGCTACGTCGACAATCGTTTACCACCTTCTTAAGTGTGGAATTATTGTCCACCCAGTGAACCTTCGTCATCCTTTCTTTCCACCCCTCTTGATGTGTATCTCGTGTCTCAACCCGAGAGATGGTTCTATGTCTCATTCCGTGAGTTGTTCGACCTTCAAGAAGTTCGATCCTTCTAGAGTTTCCCTTTCCCCTTCTTGTCATGATTAGCTGAAGTTCTCGAAGCAAGACATCAAGACAATGATGGTGAACGAATCAACGTTCATTCGAAGTGCAACCTGGATCGTGAAGATTATACTAGTTTGCGTTTCCCCTTCATCTTACTCTACGCTTGAATCTCGAGGCGAGATTCTTGTTTAGTGGGGGTGAGTTGTCACATCCCTAGCTTCTGGCAATGCACTAGTACTAGTCTTTGGTGATGCATCATGTTTACTTTTACAGAAAGTTGAAATGGGGATTGTCCAAACCCTAGCATTAAAGGAATTCACCAGGTTCACCTAAAATATTTTCAGTCAATCCAAGTGGCTTTCAAAAATGTTCATCATTTTTGGAAAATGCTGGAAACAGTAACCAGAGATGATGCACATTTTTCCATGTCATTTTGGATCTTTGAACTAATACATATTGTATTTGAGTTGGAGCAAATATATGCTATAAATGTATATAATGCTTCAATAATTCTGTTATTTTGTGAGGGGCTCTAGATTATTCCTTTCAGTCCCTGCAAAAATTGTCAGAAGAAACAAAAATGATTTAGTGTTTGAACTAAATCAAAACAAACCTGCAAAATAGAAAACAGAACTAAAACAAAACAGAGAGAAAAAAAATAAAAAGAACAGAAGCCTACCTGGGCCACTTACCTGTAGCCGGCCCAGCTGGCCAGCTCCTCCCGCTGGCCCAGCCCACCGCCGCCTCCCTTCCCTGTCGCCTTCCTCCTCGCGCCAGTAGGCAGAGGAGGGACACGGCGCGCGCGCCCGAGCTCGCCACGCCACCACCCTGCTCGTCTGCATCGCCTGGCCACCGCGACGCCGCGCGTCATCTCCTCGGCGCCGCCCCGACCCCCCTGGACCCCCTCGCTCTCTCCCTCTCCCTTGTATCTCTCCTCTACTTCCTCTCTCTCTCACTCGCCGAGCGCAGCCGCAGCCGCGCCACCGTAACGCCGCGGCCACCGTCTCCCCCTCGACCCCTCGCTGTGCTTGCGAGCTCCGCCTCGACCCCCTCTTCCTCCCCACCGATCCACGGCCCTCCGGAAACCCTGCATCGCCGCCCACGTCGCCGTTCCCCTCCTCGGCCACCGGAGATCGTCGCCGTCGATTCGCTGCACTCCGGCCGCCCCCGAGCCCACTAACCCTCCCTACAGCTCCGCGGTGAGCCTCCGTGCAGAACCCCTCTCTCTCCCCTCGCGTTTGCGAGCTCTAGGCCATAGCTCCGCCGCGGCCGAACTCCGGCCGCCGCTGACCTCGTCACCGCCGTCACTACAGCCGCTTGAGCTCGTCTCGGAGCGTGTCACCGCACTCAGGAAGCCACCAGGAGCCTAACGCATATCCTAACTCGCCCTCCCGTGCACCACAGCGCCAACCCCGCACTCACCGAACTCCGGCGCCGCCGTGAGCTCCGTTCCGACGAGCCCCGGCGTCCCCGCAGCCTCCCACCTACCCCATCAGATGCGGGAGAGCCCGGGCTACGCCCCGGTGCCCTCAGCGCGCGAATCCGATGCCCCTAGCGCAAGTCCGGCGTGCCCCGCCGTGCTCTGTGGTCACCGCCGGCCAAACTCCGGCGGGCCGATGTGGCCACTTAGTTAGGGGCTAATCACCTATGAGCCACTGCCATGTGGGCCCCTGCGCCTAATTAGGATTAGTATTTTTTCTGTTTAGTTTAGTCTAATTGCAGTGGCCCCACGCGTCAGTTTTGACCGTGCTGACGTGGCTGTTGACTGGGCCCACATGTCAGCGACACTAAGCAGCCCCAGTCACTGACCAGTGGACCCCACTGGTCAGGTTTGACCTGAATCTGCCCCGTTGACCTGATGACGTCAAGGTGATGTCATGCTGACGCATTAAATGATTTTCTGGATTTAAAATAAATCAGAAAATCCAGAAAATTGTATAAACTCCTAAAATTCATAGAAAATCAACCGTAACTCCAAATTAAATAATTTATATATGAAAAATTATCAGAAAAATTCAAGGAATCCATCTGTACCATTTTCATGCATGTTAGAACAACTTATCACTACTGTTTAGGACAAATGAAGTGAATGACATTTGAATAATCACATATGGAGTTTGAATTTGAATCATGTATTCAAACCAACTTCATTTAAATCATAGCTAAGTGCATTAGCTCAAAACACCAGCATATTGCCATGTCATTATCATGCATCATACTGTTGCATTGCATTGATTGTGTTCTCTTCTGTGTTGCCGGTATTTGTCCCCTCTCGATAGACGTGATACCAAAGATGTGATCGTTGACACTGATGAAGACTCAATGTTATCTTCAGAAGTGCCAGGCAAGCAAAACCCCCTTGTTCATTCTGATACAATCCTACTCTCTCGCTCCTGCTCTCTTCTAATGCATTAGGACAACAATGATTCAACTGTTACTTGCTGCGGTAGCTGAACCCCTTTATCCTTTGCATGACATGTCATTGCCA
Organism: Triticum dicoccoides; assembly: GCF_002162155.2. Taxonomy (NCBI): domain Eukaryota; kingdom Viridiplantae; phylum Streptophyta; class Magnoliopsida; order Poales; family Poaceae; genus Triticum; species Triticum dicoccoides. The sequence continues at coordinate 199,406 of NW_021246732.1, read as the reverse complement.
CAGTAAATAGATGAAACCCACTAGCATGAGTAGGAGTTGTTTGAGCCCTGTTGTGCCTACTCATTCTTGCTTGTTTGTCATGCCTGCTACTGCTTAGAGTTGTGTCAGGTCTGATTTATCCGGGATGAATCAGAGGTGTGTGAACATGTCCTACTGTGTGTGAGCTAAGTGTGTGAACACGATTTGGTAAAAGGTGTTGGTGAGAGGCCATGTAGGAGTACATGGTGGGTTGTCTCATTGAAGCCGTCCTCAGGAACTGAGTTCTGTGTTTGTGATCCATGATTCAGCTACTACCATACATTGGACCCTGAAATATGACCCCGCTCGACTTCTTATTCACCCTTGTCCTCTGTCCAAGAGTTGCAAGTAGTTTCTGGTGTTTGTAGTATGCTGGAGGCCGTGGACAGCGCTGACCGTAGGGGTGGGCTGTGATGCGGTAGGCACGTGGCCGGGTAAACCGGGCGCCCGTTTGGTGTCACGGAACCCTGTTCACATCGTTTGGGGCTGTGAGCGAAACTCCGGCCGGATCTCCTCATGGATGGAACCCGAATAGGCGATAAACCTGGACTAGAGACTTGAGTGTTTAGGTAGGCCGTGGTCTACACCCACGTCGGCTTTCGCTTGAAGTCTGCCGAGCACATGTCGTGTGCAGACGCTAATTGGTGGAAACATGTATGAAGAAGTACACCCCTGCAGGGTTAACATCATCTATTCGAATAGCCGTGTCCGCGGAAAAGGACTTCTGGGTTGCTTATATCAGTTCATAGACAAGTGAAAATGGATACTCTAAAATACGCAAGATAAGCGTGAGTGCTATGGATGGCGCTCTCGTAGGGAGACGGGAGCGGATCCATAGTGGTGTATTGATATGGTGAATATGTGGACTCGTGTGCGCCACCTCAAAAGAGTTACTTGCAGTCGTAGTTCAGGATAGCCACCGAGTCAAAGCTGGCTTGCTGCAGTTAAACCCCACCATCCCCTTGTTGAAAATGATGCATATGTAGTTAGTGCTGATGTAAGTCTTGCTGGGTACATTTGTACTCACGTTTGCCTATTTTATGTTTTTGCAGAGAGACTTCAGTCTCACTATTAGTTCCGCTTGGACTTCGACGTTTAGCTTGTTACCTCAGCTACGATCTTGTGCCCTCGGCAGGATCTGGTAGATAGCCAGGCTTCTCAGCCTTTTTCATTTATAGATGTCTGTACTCAGACATGATAGCTTCCGCTTGTGCTTTGATTTGTATGCTCTGATTGTTGGGTCATGAGACCCCTGTTTGTAATATCTCGCTCCTCGGAGCCTAATGAATAAACTACTTGAGTCGTTGAGTCATTTTGTGATACCATGTTGTATTACACATATCGAGCATATTGTGTGTATGTTATTGAAATGCTTGGTATGTGTGGGATCTGACTATCTAGTTGTTTATCTTTAGTAGCCTCTCTTACCGGGAAATGTCTCCTAATGTTTCCACCGAGCCATGGTAGCTTGCTACTGCTCCGGAACACTTAGGCTGGCCGGCATGTGTCCTTCTTCGTTCCTATGTCTGTCCCTTCGGGGAAATGTCACGCGATGAATACCGGAGTCCTGTTAGCCCGCTACAGCCCGGTTCACCGGAGTCCTGCTAGCCCAGTGCTACAGCCTGGATTCACTCGCTGATGACCGACACGTTCGATGCTGGGTCATGGATGCCTGTCCCTGTAAGTCTGTGCCACTTTGGGTTTACGACTAGCCATGTCAGCCCGGGCTCCTTATCATATGGATGCTAGCGGCACTGTCATATACGTGTGCCAAAAGGCGCAAACGGTCCCGGGCAAAGGTAAGGCGACACCCGTGGGAATACCGTGCATGAGGCCGCAAAGTGATATGAGGTGTTACATGCTAGATCGATGTGGCATTGAGTCGGGGTCCTGACACAATCAGGCTTGTCAATGTAGTCCAGGTCATGCTTGTTCGTCTGATCCTCCCGTGCCAACAACGGGACTTCAATTTGTGGGAGTTCGACCCGGCGCAGCACCGAACCCTCACCAGGCTCTTCGACACGACGTATGAAGACGTCTGGAAGGTGCTAATCAAAGGCGCCGAGGCCCCAGCATCCGCTTCCGAGGACCGCGGATACAGCACGCAACGTCACGCTAGCGAGGTAAGCTATCTATGCCTTTGACAGGATTTTAAGCTCCTTTTCATAGATTGACTCTATGCGGGATCTAAACTCCCTTACCTTTGACAGGCTTGGCAGGCGATATCCGGACCAATTAACTGCCCGGCTCCCCTGCCCGAAGACCCAGCCCCAGCTCTCCTAGTGAAGCTGCTGGTTCCGGCACCTTATGTGGTGCCGGAGAAGAAGGGCAAGAAGAAGAAGACCACGGTGACTCGAAAGAGTGCCCGTAACTTGGTGGTGTCGGACTCGTCATCTGACGAGTTCGAGACGCCCTCCTCTCGTGAAAACGAGGAGGAGGAAGAAGAAAGCTCTCCCCCCCAGCGGAGGGAGGAGAGAAGAAGAAGGCCGCCCCAGCAGGGGAGGCCAAGGGGTCTAGGAAAAGGAAGACCCCTCCGCCGGACTACTCCCATGACGCCGAAGAGAGCGAAGAGGAGCGGCCGAACAGGGCCAAGCGTCCGGCGAAATCGTAAGTTCGGATATCAGAGTAACTCATGATGTTCCTTTATTGCACAGCTTTCCCTAATGTCGAATGTAATTATGCAGCCCGCCCCAGACCGAATACAACGAATCGTCGGGCGGGTCCCTGGACTCGTCGGACGTGAACTCCGTTCCACCCGCTGTCTCCCCCCGTACTGCGGACGACGCCGAAGTGGCGTCGCAACAAGCTCCGGGGAGGGAGGAGGTGGTCCTGGAGGAGCCGCAAGGCAACCTCCCGGACTCTAGGAGTGAAGGGGACAAGACCCCCTAGGGCTCCACGTCCGGCTTTGAGCCGGACACCGCGCCGGAAACTTCAACAGTTCCGGATCGCGGCAGGCGAACTCCTCCCAAGAGGAGCAAACCTTCTGAGCCAGCGGCCTCCGTCCAACCGGAGACGCTGGATAATCTGCTGGAGGTGCTTGACGGCGCCTCCATCGATGAGGGGCACCGTACTATCATGGGTACGGTGATCCAGAGGGTTCAGTCCGCTAAGAGCGGACTGACCGAAGCTTGCGCTAGCCTTCTAACAGGCTTCGAGGTAAGTAAAAATATGTCAAAATATTACCACATAGCAGTAGCCCCTGATGCTCTGTTTGGTGTTCGGAAAGAAAAGCCGAATAGAGGATCTATAAAATATCGCAGGAGTCTAACAAAAAGAGTCAATATGTGTATGCAGGCTTCGCTGCTATCCACCGCCGCACTGACTGCGGAGATGGGTGTCCTGAAAAAGGACCTCGGGCGGACCGAGCAAGAACTCGGCCTTGCCAAGCGGCGGCTCGAGGAAAAACAAGGTAAGAAATACCCTACAGCAAAAGGTGCCTATAGAAAGGCGTGATTGCAAAAAATAACAGGATCGTACTGCTTATTGTAGGGGCCACAACTGAGGTGGCGACCCTCAAGCAGGCGCTATCTGAGGCCGAAAAGAAAACGGCCGAGGAGCACACCGAGCGAGAAAGACTTGGGGCTCAGGTTGGCGAGGTGCAGCAAGAGCTGCAGGCTCTCATGAAAAAACATGAGAGCTTGGAGCTTGAGTCAAAGGCGCAAGCATCCGAGCTTGCATCGGCCCTTGAGACCGCCAAGGGTGCCAAGGCCGAAGCCCAAAAGGCCCTCCAAGAGTTGGAGGAGATGAAAAACATAGCAGCGGGTAAGGCATTCTTAATGCAAAGTAGAAATATAAAAGTAATCTACTTGTCACATACCCGAATCTGGAGTTCTCCAGGGGCGTTCGCAGATCTTCCCCGCAGCGTATCCGACGCTGCCGCATTCTACCGAGCTGAAGAGGGCAGCTCGACGGAGAGTGTGTTCTGGTCTCAGTATTCTAAGGCCGGACATCCTGTGCCCTTGAGCGACCAGCTTAAACAGCTGGTCGAGCTCCACAAGGCGGCCGAACAAGCCATGAAGGGCTTCATAGTTCGGCTGTGGCCCGGAGAGGCCCTGCCTGGGAGCTATTTCGGGCTGGTGTGGCGGCTGGTGGAGGCATGTCCAAGGCTCGACGTCGTCAAGCGCTCCGTCTGCATCGAGGGTGCCCGTCGGGCCCTTGCCCGTGCGAAGGTGCACTGGGGTAAGCTTGACGGTGAGAAGCTGGTGAAGGACGGGCCGCCGCAGGGGAAGGAGCATCGCAAGCCCGAGAACTACTACAAGGATGTTCTTGCCGGTGCCCGCCTTGTGGCGGATGAATGTACCAAGGATGTAATTTTTGAATGAACTCGCTCGTGTTTATCCTGTGCGCTGAAAACTTGTTCATATGCGCTAAGCAATGCTTGTTGAATTTAAAATATTATTTTCTGTGCGGCCGTTTATCAAAAATTGAGAGATGGCCAGTCGTCGGCTTCTGCCCCCATGCCACTAGTGCTGCGGTGTTCGGGATAAACCTGAGCGCTCTTTTTCCCATGGTTGGGTCCTTCGAGGGAGGCGCTCAGCACAACGAACCAGGCAATCGGACTATAATGCTTGAACACTCTCACTTAGCCATAGAACTTTATAATTTTAAATTTTGGCGAAGCCCCTAGTTCGGAAGACCGAGTTCGGGGCGCTATCCACGCCTTTGGCCGGACAAAGCCAGCTCCTCGCTCGAAGCGGCATAAGTCTTTAGGGACTCGAAAAACCTCTCGAACAGCGACCGGTCTCGCACCTCATCATGACAGTCAGTTTTAGCTTTCTCCAGTGAGGTGCTTAACCCAGCTGAACCGGGGCACAATCGCAGTGGTTCTCCTAGTGCTACCTTAGCCGATAAAGCGGAACGTAAGGCACCAAAACATAGGAGCCGGGCAAACCCAACTATTGACCCAAATCATGATTCAGAGCCGATGCATATAGTGCTATAAGTTCGGGGTGCCGTATTTGTGGAAGTGTACGGACTTTTCACACCATAATAAGGGGTACTGAAGCCCCTGGCGTATTTGCCGTACCATGGTGTACGGATGCAATCATGTCATTTAATAAACATATGTATGAAAATAAGATAATGCGAAAAATAGACAAAAAGCTATGCATTGTTTATGGAGAGGCTGTTTATCAAAGCCGAACGATACAAGTAATGCGATAAGAAAAAATATACTGGACTATTTAACATGTCCTGACGAGGGGCAGGCCGCGGAATTGTATTCGAAACAGGTATACCGCTCGTAACAGAGACCACCTGGGAGTTCCATAATGCGGCGTAGCTTTGTCTGCCTCCCTGGATCTTGCATCGTTTGTGCGACAGTCAAATTGCCGAACAGGTCGTCCGAAGTGTGGAGTCCTGAAAGTAAGAAAAAAGAATCCGGCAGCCCCTAGTACGTTTTAAGCCGTATTTTGGGTGTGCCGTTATTGTGCCCCTTCCCCTGTGCCCACGGTATTTCAAGGGCGTAGTTATGTACGCGAGGCACTGGTTTCGCTATGTCGCGAGGGCTGGGGTTGGGGCCGCATTGCTACGCCTGCTCGGAACATGCCAGGCGGTCTTGTTGTAGGTTACTCCGGGCGTGCTTGGCAGTGTCTGGCTTTTTAACGGCCGGACTGGAGAATTGCCTAAGAAGGCTGCTTTGTACTTCCGCTGCGAGAGCCGCCGTGTGCTCCTCCGTACGGAGGGAGTGTTCGGTGTTTCCGTTGACCGTGATTACTCCTCGAGGGCCTGGCATCTTGAGCTTGAGGTATGCGTAGTGCGGCACCGCATTGAACTTTGCAAATGCGGTTCGTCCGAGCAGGGCGTGATAGCCACTGCGAAACGGGACTATATCGAAGATTAACTCTTCGCTTCGGAAGTTATCCGGAGATCCGAAGACCACGTCAAGTGTTACTGAGCCTGTGCAGTTAGCTTCTACACCTGGTATAACGCCTTTAAAGGTCGTTTTTGTGGGCTTAATCCTTGAGGGATCCATGCCCATTTTCCGCATTGTATCCTGATAAAGCAGGTTCAGGCTACTGCCGCCGTCCATGAGGACTCTTGTGAGATGAAATCCGTCGATGATTGGGTCGAGAACCAATGCGGCAAAGCAGCCATGACGAATGCTAGTGGGGTGGTCCCTTCGATCAAAAGTGATCGGGCAGGAGGACCATGGGTTGAACTTTGGGGCGACTGGCTCCATCGCATATACGTCCCGCAGCGCACGCTTCCGCTCCCTTTTGGGAATGTGGGTTGCGTATATCATGTTCACCGTCCGCACTTGTGGGGGAAACCCCTTCTGTCCATTGTTGTTCGGCGGCCTGGGCTCCTCCTCGTCATCGCTATGCAGCCCCTTGTCTTTGTTTTTGGCTCTTAACTTGCCTGCCTGCTTGAGCACCCAACAATCCCTGTTGGTGTGATTGGCTGGCCTTTTGGGGGTGCCATGGATCTGGCACAAGCGGTCGAGTATTCGGTCCAAACTGGATGGGCCCTGAGTATTCTTTTTGAATGGCTTTTTTCGCTGACCGGATTTATAGCCTCTGAATCCGGCATTAACTGCCGTATCTTCATTGCTGTTGCTGCTAACGCGGCGCTTTTGCTTATTTCGACGTGTCCTGCCACTTTTGTCCTTGGTATCCGAATTACCAGGGTTCTTTGATAAGTTGTTTCTACAAGCTAGCCAGCTATCTTCGCCCGCGCAAAAGAGGGTCATGAGTGTCGTGAGGGCTGCCATAGATTTCGGCTTTTCCTGTCCCAGGTGCCAGGCAAGCCACTCGTCGCGGATGTTATGCTTGAAGGCTGCTAGGGCCTCTGCGTCCGGACAATCGACTATCTGGTTTTTCTTTGTTAGGAACCGTGTCCAGAATTGCCTGGCCGATTCCTCTGGCTGCTGAATTATGTGGCTTAGGTCGTCGGCATCCGGTGGTCGCACGTAAGTGCCCTGGAAGTTGTCGAGGAATGCGGCTTCCAGGTCCTCACAAGAACCGATTGAGTCTGCTGGCAAGCTGTTAAGCCAATGTCGGGCCGGTCCTTTAAGTTTGAGCGGGAGGTATTTTATGGCGTGTAGATCATCGCCACATGCCATGTGGATGTGAAGGAGATAATCCTCGATCCATACCGCCGGATCTGTTGTGCCATCGTATGATTCGATCTTTATAGGTTTGAAACCCTCTGGGATTTTATGATCCATTACTTCATCTGTGAAGCATAGTGGGTGTGCGGCGCCCCTGTATTGGGCTATATCACGACGCAGCTCAAAAGAGCTATGTCTGTTGTGTTCGGCCCTTCCGGATATGTTGTATCCGGAGCAAAGATCATCGTCACGTGTCGTAGGGCGCCTGCGCGATCCGTAGATCGATCTTGTTTGTCTTGCCTTGTCCTCCAGTACGTCTCGCAGGTCTGGCGCATTTTCCCGTGCCTTAGTTGAGCGGCGTCGGGGCATGGCTTGGGCGGAGGGTCGTGAGGCCTCTCTGTCGCGGCCGCGAGATGGCCGGTCTGCCATGTCGTGCGCTGGTGATGTAGGCGCTTCCTCCTCTGATCGAGGTAGCGGCCTGCGCTTTGGGTAACTCTTGGAGGGGCGTTCGAGTTCATACTCTTCGGCCGCAAGGACTTCAGTCCATCTATCAGCTAGCAAATCTTGATCAGCTCTAAGCTGTTGCTGCTTTTTCTTGAGGCTGTTTGCCGTGGCTAAAAGCCAGCGTTTAAAACGCTCTTGTTCAGCGGGGTTTGATGGTACGACGAATTCGTCGTCATTGAGGCTTGCCTCGTCTTCGGAGGGAGGCATGTAGTTATCATCCTCGACCTCTCGGTCTGCCGCTCTCTCACGAGGGATGGCTTCTCCATCTTCCTGCGCCGAATCTTGCTGGGGTGGGTGTTCTTCGGCGCTATCCGGGGTAGTATTGTCTCCCGTGCCGGAATCACCGTTTTTACTTTGGCGGGATTTAGAGCGGCGCCGCTGACGCCGGCGCTTTGGCTGTTTCTTGGAGGTGTCATCCCCCGCTGTTCCATCGCCATCTTCATCTTTTGGAGTATCCACCATATATATGTCATATGACGAGGTGGCCTTCCAGCGCCCTACAGGTGCTGGTTCCTGTGCGTCTCCTACCTCGTCGTCCATACCGTCGAAGTCTTCAGAGCCGAAGTCAAGCATGTCGGTTAAATCGTCGACAGTGGCTACAAAGTGGGTGGTGGGTGGGCTTTGAATTTCTTCGTCGTCAAATATCCCATCCTCGCTGACCGTAATCCGGCCAGGGCTCTCCTGATAAAGAGAGAGACTTAAGAGAATTCAGGATGTCGCCAAAAGGCGAGTGCTGAAAGATGTCCGCGGCGGTGAACTCCATTATCGGCGCCCAATCGGATTCGACTGGCAGGGGCACAGGGGGTTCGGAGTCCGGGGAGGAGTCCGGACCCTCGGGGTCACGGGTCACGCGGAGTGCGGGACTGGCGTTCGGCTCGATCACCTTTGAGATCGCAGCCCCCGAGGTGACGTCGAACCGTCCATCCTCGCTTGACGCAATAGGCTCCGAGTTAGGGGTCAGAATCGGTGCCTATGCGGCCTCCAGGACACTGTTCGGAGGCAGAGCTAGATCATGCCCCTCAAGATAGTGCGGCGCGCTTGGCTGTGGCTCGAACCCGTCGAAGATCAAGTCTCCGCGGATATCAGCCGTGTAGTTTAAGCTTCCAAACCTGACTTGATGGCCAGGGGCGTAGCTTTCGATCTGCTCCAGGTGACCAAGCGAGTTGGCCCGCAGAGCGAAGCCGCCGAAGACGAAGATCTGTCCGGGGAGAAAAGTCTCACCCTGGACCTCATCGTTGTTGACGATCAAAGGAGCCATCGGGCCTAAGCGGCGACGACACAGAGGAACTCTCAATGGAAGCACCAATGTCGGTGTCAAAACCGGCGGATCTCAGGTAGGGGGTCCCGAACTGTGCGTCAAGGCCGGATGGTAACAGGAGACAAGGGACACGATGTTTTTACCCAGGTTCGGGCCCTCTCGATGGAGGTAATACCCTACTCCTGCTTGATTAATATTGATGATATGGGTAGTACAAGAGTAGATCTACCACGAGATCAAGGAGGCTAAATCCTAGAAGCTAGCCTATGGTATGATTGTGTATGAAGATGGTTGTCCTATGGACTACAACCCTCCGGTTTATATAGACGCCGGATAGGGTTAGGGTTACACAGAGTCGGTTACAATGGTAGGAGATCTTGAATATCCGCATCGCCAAGCTTGCCTTCCACGCTAAGGAAAGTCCCATCCGGACACGGGACGAAGTCTTCAATCTTGTATCTTCATAGTCCAGGAGTCCGGCGAAGGTATAGTCCGGCTACCCGAACACCCCCTAATCCAGGACTCCCTCATTGGGGAATTCCTAAGAGCAACTCTAACAGACCCCGCAAAACGCCCCGGCCCGCAAAATAACCGCCAAATTGCGGGTCGGGGCCGAAAAATCTGCACGAGCAGACCCCGCGGCCCGCAAAATTTTTTTGCTGGGCGCGGCAAATCTTCTCCCCCAACCTCTATCTTCACGGGTTGGGAGGCCGACCCGAGCTCAACCCCCATCCGGCGCGAGATTTGGCTGGCAAGGCCTCGGGCACAAAGTGGAGGAAGGTTCCGACTTCAAGGAACAAATCTTCTTCAACCTCTCACTCCATCCCCCGCAAGGAGGTGTTCCGGCGATGCCGTTCAACGGTGTCGCTCCCCCCGCGAGCGAGGTGTTTGACGAAATGGCCGGAAGGTATATCTCTTCAGACTTTGGTGATTCTCTTTCATTTTCGCCATTGTTTATCGATAGCTCGTGACTTCTTATCGTTCGGTACAGCGGTGGTTCGAACAATGCAACAACCGAGTTCGTGAACTTGTTGGACACGAACGCGGTTGACATTGATCAAGCCCCCTTCGAACCTTTCGACTACAATGAAAAAGAGTGCGGCGTGCACGACTATGGTTGTGCGGATGACTTGGCTGAGATCGAAGCGAAAGCGTTTGAGAATTCACAAGCAAAAGCTGGGAAAAGCCAAAGATCGAAGAACTACACCATCTTGGAAGATCAAGCTTTGATCAAAGCATGGAGTGCGGTGTCTCTTGATGCATGCACGGGTACTAATTAAACCGCCAAGAGATATCGGCAAAGGATCGAAGATCAATAATTCCGCATTATGGAAAACTACCCCAACAAGACCCCACGCACATTTCTGTCGCTTCAAGGTCGTTGGGAGAACATCAAGCCTATGTGTAGCCGTTGGGCAGCTTGCTTGGAGCAAGTACGCAATGCACCACCAAGTGGCACCGTGAAGTCCGACTATGAGAGTTTGCTTTGCCTTTGTTCAAGTTATGCATCATCATTATGTATCATGAAAAATGATTGCAACATCTTGTTCGCATTGTGTAGGACAAGATTGCTCAACATAGATACAAGGACATGGAAGCTTCGGAAGGCAGATTCTTCAAATCAGAGCATTGTTGGGAGTTGCTCCAAAAGTGCGACAAGTGGAAGTTGATCGACAAAGAGTCCCCACCAAAGAGAGGCTCACTTACAAATATGGATGAAGATGAAGATGATGATGGCCCAAGAAATTTGAACAAGCCCGATGGCGACCAGAAGACTAGAGAGAAGATAAAGAGAGATCAAGAAGCATCAAGCTTGAGGGAGAAGATTGATGCCATGGTGCAATCAAACGAGTTAATGTTGTTGAAGCTGTTGGAGATCAAGAAAGAGTTGGCCAAAAAGAAGGCAAAAGAGAAGCAAGAAAAATGGCATATGCTCAGGGGCTGCGCAAAGCTGCCATTGAGGAGAGAAAAGTACATGCCTCTGAAAACAAATCGCTGTCATTGTTGCTCGCCGAAAAGAACAAGATCATGTCAATGAACCGCAATGACATGGACGACGTCACCAAAACATGGCATGATATGGAAAGGAGAGAGATCTTGAAGAGGAGAATGGTCACCTCGGCCGGTCCGTCTGCCAGTTCCGGTGATGTTTTCTCTGCTCCATACGGTGGCAATGTGGATGATTTCGGTGCGGGAGTTGGTACAAACGACGGAGGTGGCTACGGTGGCTACGGTGGCGTCGATGAACTTCAAGATGGACTCCATGGCGCCGAGTGAAGATCGACCCCCCAAGATGATGCCGGACATGGGCGCATACCTTTGCATGCCCTCTTTTGCGTAATGAACTTCGCTTTTATTCGTGCGCAAACTGTTTATGTCATTTGAATTTGAACTTGTTTGTGAAGCCCTATGACAAATTTCAGATTTGCAGTTTCTCTGTTTGCGGGTCGTTGCGTTGTTGCCCGAGCAAAACCCGCATAGCCGACCCGTAAAAAAACATATTCGTTTGGGGGGTCTGCATCTGTGCTAGCCCTCGCCAGCCCGCAAAAACGGTTTTGCGCGAACTGCAAACGCATTTTGCGGGCCGGCGTTTTGCGGGGTCTGCTAGAGTTGCTCTAAAGCCCCCACGTTGCCAACCCTGGAAAACACAGGCGACTCCCCAGGCCGGCAGCCACCACGTCCCCTATCCCTCA
>NW_021246732.1:160461-187597 GCF_002162155.2 Triticum dicoccoides | reverse complement strand
TGTCGGTGCAAGCCGCCGATCGAAGCCTGGTGGTCGCAACAGCAATGGGGCTCTTATTCGTAGATCGGTCCAAAGCGCGGCCGAGTTGGCGTTGTTAGACTTGTGCGTGCTCTGCCGCTCGTAACCTTTTTTCCTCGATAGAGTAAGCCACGATCTACAACAGAGTGTCTGCTATTTTCCATGTAATTTCCCATGCTTCATCTCTGAATTACAATTGCGGTGTGTCGGGAGACTGTCTTGGTTGACAAGTACAACATAGAGGATGCCTGAAGATGATGTGGCGGGGCTCCTGCGAGGTTCTACCGAGCAAGATCATCAGGGCGGGACCAACATGCAGCTTAGCTGAGTGATCTCATGGCCCTATGATGGCAGCTCATGATGGCATGCGACACAACGGTCGCTCCCTGGATTTTTCGGCTGTGTCGTGCTGCTAGTTTAGTAAAATACAGCCCGCCGATCTTTTATATTTTGAGAAATTTCGTTATATAAGAAAATCATGAATTGTAAAAATGTCCAATTGCTTCAAAAACATAGAATCTTTTGAAAATGTTTGCAGATTTAAAAAGTTTGTGGATTTTTTTAAAATATCATGAATATGACAAAAGAGTTCACACATTTCAAAAACTATTCACTAATATGGAAAAAGTGTGTTGATTTGAAAAAATTTCATAGATTTGAAAAAGTTCACAAATTTGAAAAACATTTCAGATTTGAAAATAAATCATGATTGCGAAAATGTTCATTAATTTGAACAAACGTTAATATGTTCAAGGATTTCAAAAGGTTCACGATTTCTGAAAATTCTTGAATTTATAAATATGTTGCGAATTTAAAGTGAAAAAGCAAAAAGGAAAAGAGAAAGCAAATACTAAACGAAAAGTTAGATAAGAAACCTATAAAAAACCAAAGAAGTTCGATCAGAAGCCAATCAGAAAAGTAAACCAAGAATAGAAAAACCTAGCCAAAAGTTTCTGCTGTGACATGAGATTGAGAGATCGATCATTTGTGTCCACTGCATACCATTGTCCGTACGTATGTTCAACTGGCGACGAGAGTGGTGCATGAGCGCGTCGCTGCCGGGAGGCCGGTCCCTCCGGACATGCGGACGTAGACGTAGACGTCCGTCAAGATTGCTACGGGGCTGCGTACGTGCCGTGGCATACAATGTGCGCGCAGTGTGATGTACTTCCTTCATCTCAAAATAAATGTCTCAACTTTATGCTAACTTTAATATAAAATTATATTAACATCAAGACATTTATTTTAGTATAGAGGGAGTACATAATACGGTGCAAGTCCCTGGACACAACAAAGTGTGTGCTCAACTACGGCGGCAGCTGAAGCGAGGTTCTTTGTTCAATTCCTGCTTGTGTCATTGTGTGCAATTTTGTTTCCTCTAATTGACCTGGACCCGCGTAGCCAGAGAGAGAACATGAACTGAAGGCGCCACATGAACAGTTTGATCGGTTAACTAGGAAAAATATGATGCAATACGGTGGACCAGTGAGTCATATTTAGTGACTTTATATATCATATTCTTGAGTACGGTGACCAAAGTGAGCTATTAACACAAGTTCAATGACCACCAATACAATTTACTCTAAAAAAAGGCACGAACCTTGTTTTCTAGGTTAGGCACCATCAACGAGTTGGAACTGTTCATGGGCTAAGAAGCGTTCTGCGCGGGCCGAGGGCTGCGCCGCTGCAGCTTTCGCAGCCTACCACTGAGCCTACTGGGCTATAATGAGGGTACCGTGGTCCTAATTCATCTATAAGAAGAAATACCTAGCAATCACATGAAATGAAATAAATGGAACGACTAGAACGTGTGGCTCTGTTGGTCACGTCTACCTCTAGAGAGAAACACAATATCTCATATATACATACATATACATCGCTTGCTACAGAACTTGTTTAGGCTCGGTAAGCTTTTAACAGTTTAAAAGTTATCAAAAATATGAAATAAACAGTGGAGCATCTATCTAATGTAATAAGATGATCCAACAGAATGATTGCGAAAATATGCATTTATATGTCCTCGGCAAAACAAACAAGCATCTCAGCTCACTACGACATAAATATATACTGAAGTACTTGTTTTTTTGTTCAAGACACATAAAGTTTTTTTTTCAATTGCTCCGTTGGATCATGTTACATTATAGGTGTGTTGTTTCATTACTTTTTTCAGTACATCCCTTGTTGGGCAAGGGCTCACTTCCCGCAGAAGGTGAACGTGGCATGGATGAGTACACATTGTGGTCAGCAACAAGGCACACCAAACCTATTTCGGTTGTCCTCATTGGAGAGACCTTGCAACAAAATAAATGTTGCAAGCTGGGGAGACGCTCTTGATGTTTCTTGGCAAACATGATGACGGCGGCATCTATGTGTGGTTCGACTCCCCCTGTCACAATAGTTCCCGCCATTGGTCCTGAGTTCGTAGGCATGCTGCTCTTATAGTATTAGCACTTCATTGAACATGTTGTATGATTTTATTACAATTATTTTTAAGTGTTAAACATAAGAGTGTTGTTAAACCTAACTGTGTTCTTAAATTGTGCTATATGATACTACATATAGCCCATATGATATTGCCATTAGTGTTAAACTGATATTGCGCATTTTATCAGATTCGCTAACATTTTTCCAAATATTTATTGAATTCATGAACATATTTTTTTGAATCAGGAATATTTTTATACATTCATGTGCAACTGCATGGGGCGCACTCTAGGTGGAAATCACAAGCTTCTTGACATGCACGAACCTAGTCTATTTTTTCATTTCTTTATTGTTTACTTGCGTTTTCTTCTGCCATTTTTGCTACTACTCACTCACAAACGTACAACCTTAGTTCAGGATGAGACACGACAAAGAAGGAAGAGGAAGGAAACATTTTCTCAGACACGTCCCCTTTTTAGCTAATTCTAGTAATAATAAAGTCTTATTAGTAAGCCTGAGTTGTTCTTTAAGCAATGAGAACCAAGTCAGAGGATGGAGATAGGTCCCGCCAGGGTTATTTCTCGCCTAATACGAGAGCAGTGGTAGCCTTGCCAATCGTGCGAGTCTAGTGGGTCGATCCAGTATTGTAGCTGCCCTGGTACAAGTTTTCTTTCTCCGTATTTTCTCTGATCAGTTTTCACTGTTTTCATCAGTTTTTCGTTGGTTTTTTCTTGTTCCACTTAATTGTTTCTTTTTCTTGTTTATTCGGTTTGCATGTTTCTTTCTTCGGTTTTCACAGGCTTCCTTTTGGTATTTATTTTTACTTTTTGAACACATGTCAACCTATTTTAATGCATAATGTACATTTTTCGTATAGACGAGCAACATATTTTTGATACACATTGAACATTTTTAATACATGAAGTACATTTTTCAAATACATGTGTCTCAACTCTTTACGAATACATGTAAACATTTAACAAATATGCTGAAGTAATTTTACTGTCACAAACATTTTTTAATATTGTACTTTTTTACCACGAACATATTTCTGAAATATGTGATTTTTTTACATTGTATAAACATTGGATCCTGCGATAAATTTTTCTAAATTTAGGGAAAGTATTTTATTAATAGGAATTTTTTGAATTAATCGAATATTTTTAAAAATAATACACTCATTTTTCGAATGGCACAAAAATTCTTTTCTTAAAAGTTACACATATTTTTTTGAGACACGTGTACATTTTTGAATTACATGATTTTTTTACATATTAAAAATATTTGACACTGGGATGAACATTTTTATTAATTTAAAGAAAATATTTTTGCACTCTAGAAATATAACTTTTTTTGCAGGGTACTATAGAAATATAACTAAATGTAATAAAACAAAAATGAAAAAAAATCTTTGCAGAGCCAGCGCTACTTCTGCACTGAGACGATCAATTTAGGGGGGCGTCTGAGGCAAGCACATCATTCACAGGCGAGGTGCTATAACGTTCCTATCACTCCTTCGCTAGATGGCGTAGTTCTCTCCCTTTCTCTTTTTGCACTTGCTTCCTTGTTTGCTCCCCCAGCACGACCCGGTCACTCCTTGCATTTTTCTGCTGTGTTGTGTTGCTACTTTAGCAAAATAACAACCCACTGATTTTTCATATTTTATGAAATTTAATGAAATAATAAAATGTTGAATTGTAAAAATGTTCAATAATTTAAAATTCTTAATTTTTAAAAAATGATCACGAATTTTTAAAAGACATGAATAGGAAAACATTTTATGCATTTGAAAAGAAATCAAGTTTTAATTTTTTTCATGAACTTCATAATATACATGGATTTCAAAAGTGTTTGCAAATTTTAAAAGTTTGCATATTTTTTCAAAATCACGCATTTGAGAATCTATTCACGAATATGGGAGAAGTGCGTGGATTTGGAAAATGTTCACGGATTTGAAAAAGTTCATGAATTTGAAAAAGGTTGCAGATTTGAAAACCGATCATGATTTCGAAAATGTTCATTAATTTGAAAATAATGTTAGTATGTTCATGGATTTAGAAAGGTTCATGATTTCTAAAAGTCTATTTATAAATAAACTTGACTTTCTTTTGCCCTAATATATAATTTTCTGCCACCAAAAAACTAGTGTCGACTTCAGGGCGAAAAAACAGAAAATTTGGTCAAAATAGTGTGAATAGTGTCATGTATATAGCAATAACTGTTTTTTTGTGCTCTGAAGTCGACGCTGGTTTCTATTGGCGGAAAGTTACATACTAGTGCAAAAGAAAGTCAAGTTTATTCCAGAAAGAACTTCTATTTTTTATTTTCTGGGTAAATATTAAAAAAATTCCATCACCCAGGAACAAAACTTCCGCGCCCGCTTAGGTTGTGCATACATACAAGCCATAGATTAGTGGTTAGATATACCGTTATGTAAACCAATCACACAGGTTTAATAAACAAGGGTTTGACCATTTATTGAGTATCAAGCTTGATGTGTAGTGGTACTACTCATCAAGATAAAAACTTGGTACTCATTAGTAAAATCTTTGAGGATCATTGAGTACAATGCTTGGTGTCTGGTGGGACTACATTCCAAGATAAAATTGGCAGGTGCTGCATAGCTGCTTCGTTGGGCTGACATTTTCGACGTCGTCACCCACAACTGCTTCATTGGGGGTGTAGCTATGTGCCGCCCGCTGCGACGCCTACGCACGCCACGCCTCTAGGGAGCCGGAACTAGGCCGGCCTAGTAACCACGCGTCGTCATGCTGGAGTCATGCATGTTTTTTCTTCCCATTTTTATTTAATTTTTTTAGATTTTGAAATATTCTAAATATATATATATTACAAGAAAAAATTACATAAATTTTGAAAAATTTAATCCTGCATTTGATAAATGCTAAACATGTATGTTACGTTTCACAAAATCACCACAAGACTCTTACCATCTTTCACCCTTATCGTACTTTCCCCTTCAATCGTTCCCTCAATATTTCGTTGCATTTTGTCCATAAATTTTCTCTTAAAACCAGTTGCATTATTAAAAGTAGAACCTTCACCTTTATATCGAGCAAATAATGAATCACCATTATGGGAAGAGACTAAAATGAACAAGTGATTGAACAAATATTACCTTCTGATCTTGCAACATTATTACTGACAATAGAAACTTGCTTCAAAATACTTGGCTGATTTTCATTATCTAAGACAATGAAGTAAGATAGATATCAATGAACAATAATGGTGAAAGGGAAGTATAATACATATTTTATTTATTTTGCTAATCCCTATCGCTTTGTTTTTCATGCAAACAAGGATTCATACCTCTTTGGGTGCAACACATGAAAGTTTTGTTTAACAATTAGAACACTATATCTATAAAGTAAATATCTTCTCTAATTATATCATCCTTCTTCATATTCCATTCATGAATTCTTTTAGCATGTCTCAGTTTGAATTGTTGAGTCACATAATGTCGCACCTCCAAATATAATATAAATCAGTGCAAAAAACTTAACAACATTCAACATTCCTAAACTATATATATAAGTACATTCATATCTAAGTACATGTATCTTTATTTTCGAATAATAACCCATATTTGAGACTTCATTGTACAAGTATTTAGTAACTATGTGATCCGAATTATTCTAAGCGTATACGACAATACATGTGCTATGTGTTGTAAGTTTTAATTTCCTTAATTAAGATAATCGCTTAACATCCACTGTCCGTAACTAACATAATTGCCAAGTTTCTTACTTTTATTATCGACTATTTACAATAAATTCCTGTATTCGTCAATGACAGACGACTGTGATTATGTGTGCTTTTGTGAGGTCGAGCGCGATTGTTTTCCTTACAAAAAGATAGGATAAGCATAATATCTGAATTCTTGAAACACAACAAACTAGTAGAATCAATAAAGAATAAAGATCGATTAGGCAGCAACCATGCACACAATTTTTCCTAAGAAAAACATTCGAAGAAGATCCAAGATACAACATCGACTAACCTCTGCCGGATAAACTTATGGCTCGGTTTTTGTCTACAACAGTGCTGATAGAACGCAAGATTTCTAAGAAGAGAAGCAGAGGGTGCTTGAACAGTGCTAATAGAACGCAAGATTTCTAAGAAGAGAAGCAGCGGGCGAAACTCTTGGTACTCGCGGGGGCGAAATTTTTGGGTAATTTAGATTCATAGACAAGTGGCCCAGATATATTCAAGCTAGTTGATACTAGTTTCATGTCATGGGAGTCATGTCATGATACCGTATGTATCTTAACAAATGAGATGCTACTATGAGTCATACAAAAACAACAAATAAGATAATCTAACAAACCAACATATAATATTATGCGTTACGAATGTAGAATCATACATCAGTACTGTATGCATAATTTTTGCGAAAAGACATGCATAATACTACAACATTCCTCAAGGTGACCAGCCCAGATGTGGGACTGGACATATGCATAACATTAACATTGATGTATGATGTGCATTGCTGACCAGCCGATACGTGCACTGGGCATACACGCTGGTAGCCACTCGCTGTGTCACGTCGCGCAGCGACAGACAGATTTGGCATACAGCAATCCCGATTTGGCATGCCCATATCCCCACGTGGTGCATGCTTCAATTGGAAATAATGCCCTTGCCCGGAGTGGCCAAATTGCCTTCACGTGCCTACAGCGCCCTGGACCGCGACCCTGTACATTCGTCGGTACACGGAACACTATTATTGATCATCGCCTTGCCTTATTATTGATGCCAAAATCTGGCAGCAGCAGTAGAGGCAAACCAGCCTGCAGCCCCTGCGTTCACGTGAAGGCTCATATACGTGTCCTCGCATTATTGGCCCTTACTGTTCCATGCGGCGACGACAACGAGCACCGACTATTTTAGCGAGCACACCTACTTTAAAAAAACTACCGATCTATGCATCTTCAATCATGTCAGTACAACGAAAAACAGAAATAATAAAAATTACATCTAAATCATAGATCACGTAGCAACGACTACGATCACTGAAGCGACCCAAAGACGTGCCGCGGTCATCGGCCTTCCCTCCCTCATTCATTAATAAAGAAGAAGAGTTTTAGAGTACATGTTAATGGCTCCACATCCTAGCCCATCCGACAACCAAAGAAACAACAAATAACCTAGAAGTGGGAGGTGGGCATGGGTGAATTTGTTCCTCCTCTTCTTCTTCTTCAATGCTTTTCTTTTCTTGTAAGCACACTTGCTAATCGATGTTTTGTTGTTCTTTGTGATCCCCATTATTTTGCTGCAAGTTAATTTCATAAATATTTAATTCAAGATCTCTTACCAATTCTTGCAGCCATTCATCATAGTGGGATGTTTGCTCTCCATCGTTTGCATCCTTTCTTTATCTTCCTGTGAGCCCTGCAAAAAAATTTCTGCTTGCAAGACGGATGTAATGGGTTCCTGTTCATTGACAACTAACGCATTATCACATAAATTATCTAGGAAAAAAGTATGGATAGGTTGCAACTCAATGCAAATTGTATGAAGGATAGCATCTCTAATCTTCATTCCCATTATGTAATGTAGAACCTCATCGACACCCGCAAGAAGTACAAATTGTAGGACCTCCATACCTGTATTGAGTTTATTAAGAATATTATATTTTCCTACTACGGGATCAATATTGATATCATAGGTGCTCTTTGGATCCATGGTCTATGCATGATGCCGGATATGAATAAAATATAAGGGATGAGTATTTTTTTACCAATTCAATCCACCACTTCAATTTTGCTTGATGTGGCTTCCTCCCCTTCATTCAAAGGCTCTAGTGGAGCCAAATCCACACCAAATAGAAGCCTTGGTTGTCAAGAATCCCGTAGGAAAAGATGGCGATGAAATGGAAGGAAAATCGGAGTAGGTATGGCCAATTTAAGAAGCTGTCACAGTCTAGTACCAGCGCTTAGATGCCGCCTTGCGCTCTGGAAGTTTCGGGTGCCTTAGTGTTTTGGTCACCAATTCTTTATACGAACTCAGATTTTGACATTCTTTGGCTCGTTGGATTGCTAGCAAAAAACCCGATGCGTCAGTGGCCTTGGATCCTAAATTTTTACAATTTAATAAATGTCAAAATATCAAATACTCCATAGGGACTTAATCGGGTGCTTGGAACTTCTCCGGTGTGACCTCCAACTTAGTTATTTTGATGTCCCAAGTGCATGAACGTGTCAACGGACCTACAAAGACCATAAAACAAAGGTAAACTAACAAAAACTAAATAAAAATAAAAATTATGCGACGCACTTGGTAAAAAAAGTAAACACCGAAAACTATGCATTGGGGATGTGTATAAGTGCTAGATGGATATGATATGAAGGATTTTGGCACTAAAATGTACTCTAAAAAGTATGCATAAAATCCACTCATCAGCATCCAGGCCTACGAACCGCCACTGCACACACCTGCGCCCGCGCTCTTGCCTGAGACCTACAAGTGGGCGGCTTGCTGCCAACCTACGTGTCGTGCCTGCCCGTTTGGCTGGGCGCGATGGAGGTGGAGCAGCATCAGCTCTACGAGTGGGAGGGTTGTGCGGTGGCGGGCAAGCGGGAGGCCACAGAGCGCGTCATGCAGGTGAGCGCGACCTCGAATGCGGCGCAGCAAGCGGCGTTGCTGGCGACGTACCAGCAGTTGTTCCCCCGGGCAGAGGCGCCGGCATCTGTCGACCTATCCGAGGACGGCGACGCCTATGGCTGCAGGTTGCGGTATTTCTCTAAGTTTTATCTACTGTTCTAATTAAGTTGTAATGTAAGTGGACTTTGAGCAGTGTGTTTTATCTATTAAGCTTATATTTTTAAATGTTTTAGTTGCGTTATTCTTTTTTAAGTTTCCAATTTGTTGGCCAATAATGCTACACGCACGGACTAATACGGGCTTTTGCGGGGCTGACTAGGAAGCGATCCGACGTGGCTGTGGGCGCGCAAAGAAAAGGTTATTAAGTTAAGAAAAAACGCCGGCCCTTTTACTTTCTCTCCCGCGGTGGTGGGCTCGCCCAGATCGGCCGAGCGAGCTGCAGTTCCCGTCATGGCGCTGCGATGCGGCGAGTTCCCGATCGGCGGCCCGACGCGGAGACGATGGACTAATCTGAGGCGGCGAGGCGACCTCCTCCTCCTTGGATGCGCCATGGCTGGCTCTTGCGATGCGGTGATTGGATCTCGTCGTCGTCGGCAGCATCACTCCGGGCTCCTAGCTGGCGAGGCGATCTCGTCCTCTTTGTAAGCGTCACGGCCGACTCCTCCAGGGCCCTGAGGCGGCCTCCTCGTATGGATGCTGGCGGCGCCGTGGGCGAGCGCCCTACAGCCCGGCGCGGCGTACTGGCGGCCGCCGGCCGCCGGCCAATGACGCTGGACCACCTGCTCCTGAGCGTGCAGTGTTAAATCTCGACGATCTCAACCCGCGCAGCTGGGCCAGATTAGCACTCAATTTTGTAACTTGCAGATTCTGAACTTTTGTGCAGATTCTGAACTTTTGTGCAAATTTTGAACTTTGTGCAAGCTCTGAATTTTCTTCTGCTTTGCAGGGAGAGGACTATAGACACTCCAGCATAAGTGGTATTCTCTGTGCAATGCGACAAGAAACACAAAATGTTGTTTCACCAAATGAAGAGAGACCAAAATCAAAGGCCACATAAGATTGCAGATTATGCATGTGTCTGCGGAAGATAACTTGAATGTTCCCAACAGAATTGCTCATGTAGTTCCTGTTGAGTGTAACATGTACTTCTCAGAAGTGCTCATGTAGTTGCTTTCAATTGTAACATGTACTTCTCGCTACATGAATTTGTGTACTCCGACCTTATCAATGAAATCAATATATAAAGTTCTTCAGTTCTGGAAAGTTTGAAGGATGGAAACATCCTTATGTATTGTTGTTCTGGCTATGATTGTTGAGATTCTTAAGAGTAAATACAGAGTATCACGCTGGGGATAGTTGTACATTGTTGCTGTCAATTTAGACAAGATTGACGTGGAAGCCATCTTACATACACTACATAATCCTGAAGCTCATGAAAGCAGGTAGTCATGTGTGAGACAAAAAGCTCTGTGATTGGAATTAGCCAGCGGCAATGTACACGCACACATATCCATGGATAGTAGCAGTTCTGTTACTTTATGGAAAAACAAAATGGTAAAACATAAATTTGTTTACTTTCTAGTGCCCTGGTGCCTTTCATCTATTACACTAAAGTTGCCAAGTGCCCTGGTGCCTTTCATCAAATTACATAAATCATAGCTAACTCTGATCCGTCGTATTGTTGAGCCCTCCAATTCCATCAGACTGTAACTCTGCAGAACGTGGCAGTATAGTCGATCCTTGCTGAACTTGAAACAACATACTTGTATATTCTCCTAAAATTGGAGGCATAAGCATTGCCGATGAACCTCCAAAGGATACTGCAGTCGATCCTTGAGGTGGATTTATGTTGCCAGTGGTAATGCCCAAGCCAAATGGTTCTTGCCGCAAAGAACAAAGAACGTGGTAGAATGACATGGATGCTCAAGTGATTACTAGAGGTAAAAAGATAAGAAACCAAGATAACTGCGCTATAGTACTACAAGCTTGGCCATCCAAATTAG
The DNA here is from genome assembly GCF_002162155.2 of Triticum dicoccoides. NCBI lineage: Eukaryota > Viridiplantae > Streptophyta > Magnoliopsida > Poales > Poaceae > Triticum > Triticum dicoccoides. Next base: position 176,528 of record NW_021246732.1, on the reverse strand, counting down.
AAGCTTGTGGACTCTGTTTCAGATTGCAAGAGTGTTAACTCCGAAAAGTGCATGAAAAAAATAGTATTAAGCAACCGAGAACAAGAAATACATACCTCATGTTCAATAACATTTTGTTCTAGAATATCATCCTCCGAGGATTTTCTCTTTTTACTGGACCTTTTCTTTTTCAAATTCATGGAGCGAGCCTGAAATAAATACGAATGTAGTGGGCTCAACAGGCGCGAATTTGGGTGCTTATTTTTGAAAGCAGAAAAACAAAATTTAAGCAACAATACCTTTTCTGCAGCTTCCTTCTTCTCCTTTTGTGCAACCTTTTTTTGCTCCCTTAGTTCAGCTTTTTTCTTCTTTTCCTTTGCTTGCCGAATAAGCTTATCAACCTTAGATTCTTTTCTCAACGAAGGAGGACGACCAGCACATCTAACAGCTATTGGACTTAGTATAGTTTTACTTCTTGCTGGCCCATTAGAAGGTGCATCTTCCTGCAATTGATCTTCTTGTGTACCGACCTTATCCTTATTATTTTCAAAACTTGAGTTGCTACTGTACTTAATTTGCAAGGTGCGGAGATCTTCAGTCAAGGAATTGAACGAATCATCTGACATGGCGCCTATCTCTGCAGTTGGGTAGAAAGAACTGCACAAACTATCAAAATGTTTTGCAACAGGAGTGTCTTCCATGCCGCCATATGTGCATCTGATAAAGTTATGTTTTCTTTTCACATTTTTTTCCACCGCTCAAGGATGTATTTTGGAGGAACCTCCTTGATTTTCTTCTGAGTGAGCACACATAACACATGCCTACAGAGAATACCTCTGAACTCGAAGTGGCGACATGAACACTTAACTTCAAACTCTTCCTCATTGAAATATACATGGTACACAATATCTTTTCTCCATCCTTTTTCTTCGTCAATTAGCACATCCTCTGTTATCTCGTGCGTTTCTATTGCCCCTTCTTTTTGTATCAACTTCCGCTCACAGTACATAATATCTGTTAGCTCTTCTTGAAATTCTTTGAACTTTGAATTTGTATAGATTGATTGAAATTGCTTCTCGGTGTCGAATCTTGTGATAGAAGGTATGGTTGAATTGAAAGAATTGAAATCAGCAATATTCTCCTTCTCAACTTTATCACGAAGAGCATTCTCGTATTGGCTAACAAAATGCTTCAATGTAGTTTTTGCATTAACATACCCATCAAAGAAGGCATTCATACTCTCACTACGTTGTGTAGTAGACATACCTGCCCAAAAGGCATCTTTCACAAATGCTGGAACCCAACGGTGCCGATATTCATAAAGCCCTTTAAGCCATTCATTATCTCCAATATCATACTTCTCAAGCATATGTAGCCAAGCAACTTCAAACTCTGTAATTGTTAATGAATCATAAACTGCCTTGCCAACATCAACTTTGATGTGATCATATTCTTCATATCCACCTAACTTCTCTGGTATTTTTTTCATAATATGCCACAGGCACCATCTGTACCGAGATTCCGAAAAAACTATTCCCACGGCATTTTGAATTGCTTTTGCTTGATCAGTAACAACAGCTTTTGGTGGACGATTTGACATACATGTGAGCCATGCTTGAAATAACCAAATGAATGTTGCAGTATCTTCGTTTGATAATAAAGCACATCCTAGCAGCACTGATTGACCATGATGATTCACTCCAACAAAACAAGCAAAAGGCATATCATATTTGTTCATCAAATATGTTGTGTCAAAAGTGATGACGTCATGAAAAGAGTCATACACTGCTCTACTTCTAGCATCAGCCCAAAATACATTCCTAAGTCGTGATTCATCATCAACATCCATGACACTAAAAAAGTTTGGGTTGTCGGATTGCATTTTGATGAAATAGTCGCGAACCGCTTCAGCATCACCAGTGCCAAGTTTCAACCTTCTTATTTTCTCTAGATAATTGCGAGAATCTTTCTCACCAAAAGTTAGGTTGTCATGACCATCTGCTGCCACAACAAAAGAATTGAAATTCTTGTTTACTCGAATTCCAGCCCGGTCATTCAACTCAAGCTTTCGCTTGACATGAAGATCTAACCTTTTGTTGCATCTGAATAACCGAGATTTTTGTGGACTTAATGGATGATTATGATCCCAAATGACAGTTGAAAGATAAAGCTTTCCATGAGGACCACGAGCAATATTAATTTTAGCTTTGCATCCTAACCCGGCTGATGGATTTGGCTTCAACATATTTCTTGATTTGGACTGAGTCTTACCATTGCGAGTGCAGGAAAGTGTAAGGTACCTCAGTTGTCCATTAGCATCAGTATTTGAACTTCTTCTCATCACACCAAAGCCTTTCGCTTTAGCATATTTGGTGTAGTACTCTCGCACGTCATTCTCATTATCAAAGGTCATTCCCAGTTCTGGTTCTCCAAGTAACGCATGCGGCTGAGCTTCACCATGGTGATGTCCAACTTCCACATTGTTTTCATTTTGTTCCTTAATGCCGTCATCATCGCTTGATATAGACATGTCACTTGATTCTTGAACACCACAAGTTCCATCATCCATTCCTGTAGACCATGAATATTTTAATCATTCTTGTTCGAAGCCAATATAAGCAAACTGAATGGTACTAACAAATTGACCTGAAGATTGGCATGTTAAAACTGAACTACGAAACTGTATGTTGAACTTTACAAAATCTATACACTCATAAACAATCATAAGAATTTTGCCGTTCTGATGTGGCGCGATACAGTATTGTACAAACCATTTGTAACCTTCATCTCTCATCAGTCTGATTAGCCTTATCTAGTACTTCAAGGTTTACTGAAAATAACTCGCATATGACTTTGATCAAGACGGACAACTTACGTACATGGTTTTGATCTACAGATACTCTGCTTGTGGCATACTACACGGCTTTGATCTACAGAGTATATATGGCCGGGCGTTTACCTGCTAATGCCGACGCGAACAAACAGGCACGCCCACGGCTCGAACAGATCGGCGGAGCAAGCGTGAACGTGCTCTTGGCGGCAGGACACGCTGAGGTCGTCCGAGGCGGCGGGATCAGTAATCTGGAACGAGGGCAAACCGAGCTGCCGTTCTGTTGCGTTCTGTTTTCTTGCTAGCGTAAACAGCGGCACGTTCTCCATTTTTCTAACTGTTTCATTCCTCAGCGCATCCATGTCGGATCGTTTCCTAGTCAGCCCCGTAAACGCCCGTTTTCGTCCGTGCGTGTAGCATTATTGTTGGCCAATAATGATTCATTATTGTTTGTTGGCGGCATTGGACGCATCTACGGCAAGCCGGACAGCTCCGGACATTTTCGTCCGCCTCCCAGATCCAAACGAACCAGCATAGATGTTGGATATATCTGGCAGCCACACGCTGGCAGTCACGTCGCGCAGGGACAGATTTGGCGTACAGCAATCTTGATTTGGCATCCCGCATAACCCCACCTGGTGCGAGCTCCAATTGGAAATCATGCCCTTGCCCGGAGCAACCAATTGATCGCCGGTACACGGAACACTATATAATTGATCGCCGACATGCCTTATTATTGCACCCAAAATCGGGAAGCAGCAGGAGAGAGATAAACCAGCCTGCTGCTGCTGCCCCTGCCTCCACGTGAAGCGCCAGTGTCCTCGCATGCATTATTGGCACCTACTGTTGAGTGGGAGGACAAAAACGATCACCGACTATTTTAGCGCGCACGAAGCACATATACATATACCCATAGAGGAGTACCACTCTCTCTAGCCTCGCAGGGCAAAGAAAGACCGATATACACTTCATCGATGGCGGTGGGGGGTGTGTGGGTGTTCCGGAAGGACGGGGTGATGGAGCTGCAGAGCGTGGCCGGAGGGTCGTCAACGGTCCGGAGCGTGGGCGGCCGCAATAAGGCGCTGGTGTACCTGCCTGCGAACGAGCCGATGCGGTCGCTGGAGGTGCTGGAGCGGCGGCTGGGGTCGCTCGGTTGGGAGCGCTACTATGAAAACGGAGACATCGTGCAGCTCCACCGTCGTGACGGCGGGGTCGACCTCATCGCCCTCCCGCGCGACTTTGCGCGGTTCCGCTCCACCCACATGTACGAGATCATCGTCAAGAACCGACACCACTTCAAGGTCGTCGACCTCTAGGCATACATGATATACATTATCTGGGTACCTATTACTTTCCCCGGTCATGCTAGCAAGCCTGTTCTGCAAATAAGCGCACGCGCATAATGATGTGCCTTGTGTATGTCGTCTCTGAATTACTCCTAGCTAGTGTGAGCTTTTTGTATTTTTGATTGAATCTCGGATGTGTTTGTTAACTTTTGCTTGCATGGTCGTACTTGCTTGTTTACCAAAAACCACAAATTTCGAAATTTCTGACTGTGCATGAATGGCCACGAGTAACTTTACGTGCCCAGCTGACAGCATCCACATGTTGGTCCCTCTTATCTCCTCTTTTCACGTGCAAGATAAGAAGATAAAAGTTACTCAGACCAACTAGTTAATGGAATTAACGGTTTAAATTTATTATATACTCTTGCCTCTTGAGTATAAAGAGTAGGTTAGAGGGAACATGTTTAAATTTGCCCCACATGTTGATACATGCAGCTAAAAATGGCTGAAAAGGAGCAGTGCGTTTAGAGAGGAGCATTGCTAAGGGAATGTTTGGTAGCTCTCCAGCTCTGGGCTCCTCCAACTGGCCTGGAGCTGGGCTGAACAACTCTACTATGTGAGCTCCACGTTAATCCACATCCTTGAAAATATCTTAATCATTCTTTACCGTTCGATCTATGTAATTGATCTACCTTTGCCCTCCGATTTACGTTACCCCTGAGGCTGAAAAATATCCAATCTAGACGTAAATCTGGCATAACCTGCACATAATTAACATTAGAAAAAACCAATCAATATTCTCCTAAACACCAACTCAACAAAAAGAACTTCTAAACACACAACATTTTAGTAGTTGAAACGTTTTCCCCTAGGGTTTCCCTAGGGTCCAACCTGTCCTCCGACGGCGACGGCGGAGTCTACATAGTTTCTACACCGATCGGGCCGTCTCTCGCGGGGGTCTACTCTGGAGTTCGCGATCGGGTTGGCATGGCGGAGCTAGTAGTTGATGGGACCGATGGGGCATCCAAGGCGGTGCTGATGGAGACGCAGCCTGAGGGCGGTTTCGATGGAGTTAAAGCAGCGGGGGCTGGCCAGGAGAAGGAGGTGGTAGATGGGGCGGATGTTAGAAGTGATGAGAGGGCGAGGGTGGAAGATCGGGAGAAGGAAGATGAGGAGGAATTCGGCCACCTGGGTCCAGATCCAAACCTGGAAGATGCGTTCGAAGGCATGAACCTGCATGGGGAGGAAGAAGAAGACCTAGACCTGTCTGGAGAGGTGGATGATCTGATTAGGGATGTGCGTTGGTTGGCTCTGTTTAGGGTTCATACGATGAGACCGTTTAGCCATGCGGCGTTGCTAAATTCGATGAGGAATGCGTGGACATGCGCGCAAGGGGTCACTTTCAATATCAAGGGGCCGAATCTGTTCTTGGCTCAATGCCATTGTCTTGGCGATTGGAAGAGGGTAATGGAGGGTGGTCCTTGGCAGTTTCGAAGGGATCCTGTGATTCTTGTTGAATATGATGGCTTTACCGATGTGGCGGAGTATGCACTGGACATGTATCCGCTATGGGCACGTGTTAAAGGCCTCCCAGACGGCCTCACAAGGAAGAAAGAGTTGGCGGAGAAGGTCGCAAAGAAGGTGGGGAAGCCACCTTTCACAGTGGTTGTTAATGAAGGAAGGATAAACCCTTCAAATCATCTTCGAGTAAGAGTTTTCGTGAATGTGGATGAACCTTTGGTGAGATTTGTGCCGATCACTTTGAAGGAGAGAAAGAAGTATCCGGTTAGATATGAGAAGCTCCCAGATTTCTGCTTTTTCTGTGGACGTATGGGGCATGTAGTGGAGGAATGTGGTGATGGCATACATGAACCAGCATCTTGTGAGTGGGGAGATTGGCTTCACTGGACAAATGAACCGACTGGTGCAGGAGGAGGTGACAGAGGAGGGAGCGGGATGGGATCGGGGCGTGGCGGTGGAGCTATGGGTGGTAGAGGGAAAGGCGAGGGAGGAGATGGTGGTGGTACTGGTGGAAGAGGTGGCCGGGGACATGCACCAGTAAGAGAGCAGGGTGCGGGGCAAGTAGCTCCCGGTGTCAATCTTGTATTAGGTGAGGATGGGAAGAATGCTAAGAAACGTTTGATCAATACAGATGGGTCTATTAATGTAAGAGGTCAGGAGGTCCCAAACATGATAGGCAGAGTTTCGAATACAGTGTTGCAGATAGAATATGCAACAGCAATGGAGGCTTCATCTAGCGGTGGTGTAAGCAATGCAACACCAGGGAAGGTACCGATAGTAAAGAGAAGGAAGCAGGAGGAGAGGAGGATGGAGTTGATTCACTAATGTATGATGAGGCGGCCTCCACGCAGGAGGACCGCCGAGCCCAATGAGTATACTAAGTTGGAACTGCCGGGGAGGGGGGAATTCCCGGACAGTTCGTGATCTCGCGACGATTTGCCAGTTGCATTCCCCCAATTTGGTTTTTCTGTGTGAAACTAGGCAAAAGGCGGAAAAGATGAGGAGGATTCGGGGGCATCTCGGCCTCAAGGGTTTTTGTGGTGTAGATAGTGAAGGAATGAGTGGTGGGTTGGCTTTGTACTGGCATGAGGCGTATTGTAGTGGAGATTCTTGACAAAACAGAAAGATATATCGATGCTCTTGTACAGGTAGATCAGAATGCAGAAAAATGGAGGGTCACTTTCGTATATGGAGAGCCAAGAGTTGAGAATAGACATCTTATGTGGACAACATTACAGAGCCTTAAAACCGTGAGTGACTTACCTTGGTTAGTGCTGGGTGATTTTAATGAGGCTATGTGGGATTTTGAACACATGTCGGCAACTCCGAGAGCTGAATCTCAAATGGTGGCGTTTCGGGACTGTTTGGAAGTATGTGGTCTGGTGGATCTCGGATTCGTAGGGGTGCCTTTCACCTATGACAACAAACGAGCTGCCGCAAATAATGTTCGGGTTCGTCTTGACCGAGCGGTGGCTACAAATATGTGGAGGAACATGTTTGCTTTCTCTGTTGTCTCTCATATTACTTCACCGTGTTCAGATCATATAATACTTTTGCTCAAGACCTCGGCCGACCCGGGGCCGACGGGAGCAAAACCAAGGAGGTATGAGTTATTCTGGGAGACGGATGGTACTCTGCCGGAGGTGATTAAGGAAGCATGGGATGCAGTAGGGGGGGGGGGTACGCAACCTTGCCCAGCTGCATGACGCCCTGTCAAAGACCATGATCTCACTCGGCACTTGCGGTAGGAAATTTGGGAATGTCACTAGGGAACTGGCTAAATCCAGAACCCAACTTGAGGAGCTTATGCATATGAACGCAGATCAAAATGATATTGGCAGGGTGACAGATAAGATGAATGTGCTATTATACCAAGAGGAGATGATTTGGTTGCAAAGATCGAGGATCTCATGGTTGAAAGAGGGGGATCGGAATACTAAGTTTTTCCAGAATAAGGTTGTGTGGAGGGCACGGAAAAACAAAATCAGACAGTTAACTGATAGCGTTGGTGTAATGCACTCAGAATTTGCAGCGATGAGCGAGATTGCAAATAATTACTTTCATGAGATATTCTCAGCGGATGCAACTCTTGATGCTGGACCGGTACTGGATCTCTTGGAGCCAATGGTGATGGAGGAGGATAATGCTAAATTATGTGCGGCCTTTTCAGATAAGGAGATAGCGGACGCAATGTTCCAAATTGGTCCACTTAAGGCACCGGGGCCAGATGGTTTTCCCGCGAGGTTTTTTCAGCGGAACTGGAGCACTGTCAGAGATGATGTTATTGCAGCGGTTAAGGATTTTTTTGTCACTGGAATTATGCCAGGAGGGGTAAACTCGACTTCCATTGTTCTGATTCCTAAACTTTCTAACCCTGCAAAGATTTCTGACTATAGGCCCATTAGCCTCTGTAATGTAATTTATAAAGTGATTTCGAAGTGTTTGGTGAATCGACTTAGGCCACTCCTAGACACTCTGGTTTCACTGGAACAGAGTGCCTTTGTGCCAGGCAGGATGATTACAGATAATGCTCTTGTGACCTTCGAGTGTTTACATTACATAAAACAGGAGAAGGATCCCACGAAGAGTTTTTGTGCATACAAGCTGGACTTATCAAAAGCTTATGACAGAGTGGATTGGGTTTTCTTGGAGCAGGTGATGCAAAAGCGGGGTTTCACTCAGCGATGGATTGACTGGATTATGACTTGTGTCACATCGGTGAGATATCGTGTTAAATTAAACGGGACCCTCTTGGATTCATTTGCACCGTCGCGTGGGCTTCGGCAAGGCGACCCTCTATCTCCATTCCTTTTTTGTTTATTGCGGATGGATTATCAGCGATCTTAAAGAGCAAGGTTGCGGCTGGTAGTATAACACCCGTGAGAGTTTGCAGAAGAGCTCCGGGTATATCACATTTGTTATTTGTGGATGACACCTTGCTGTTTTTTGAGGCTTCTAGTGAACAAGCAGAAAATGTGAAGGCAGCGTTGCTCATGTATGAGAGTGCCACGGGACAAAGTTTGAATTTTAACAAGTGCTCAATATTTTTTGGTGCTGCATGTCCAGGGGCGACACAGGTGCAAGTGCGAGACGTTCTGGGTGTTACTTCAACGGTGTTTGAAGAAAAATATTTGGGCCTCCCAACCCCCGAGGGGCGCATGTCCAAGGGGAAATTTCAGAATCTTCAAACTAGTCTAACAAAGCGACTGATCCAATGGGGTGACGGCCTATTGGCACAACCAGGAAGAGAGGTCTTGATTAAAGCTGTAGCTCAAGCATTGCCAACATAGATCATGGGGGTTTTCAAGCTACCTTTCTCGGTGTGTGACGATTTGACACGGATGGTAAGGAATTTCTATTGGGGTTCTAGTAAAGGAAAGAGGAAAGTACACTGGAGAGGTTGGGATCATCTTCTACAGCCAAAGAGCAAAGGGGGTGCAGGTTTCAGGGACTTCCGGTTGTTCAATCAAGCACTGCTGGCCCGGCAGGCGTGGCGATTGTTGATGAAGCCTGAAAGCTTGTGCGCGCAAGTTCTCAAGGCGAGGTATTACCCCAGTGGCAATTTGGTGGACACTGTATTCTCTGGCAATGCTTCTTCCTCATGGCTTGCGATATCTCATGGTCTTGATCTTTTGAAGAAAGGTTTGATATGGAGAGTTGGGAATGGGCGCAATATTAGGATGTGGAGAGACAACTGGATCCCGAGACCATTCTCTTACAAGCCAGTATCGCTACCTGGTCAGTGTCGTATTCGGTTTGTGTCCGGACTACTAAATGAGAACGGATCGTGGAATTTGGAGGTACTGCAACGATTCTTTGTACCAGCGGATGTGGAGGAGATATTGAAAATTAGAGCATCCTCTAGGCGTCGGGACGACGTTATTGCATGTGGTCCCGAGAAGCTGGGCAGGTTTACGGTTAAGTCGGCATATAATCTAGCGTTTGAGGAGGCTAACAGGGCCATGGTTGTGGCGTCTAGCTCGTCGCCGGACGGTAATCGTTCGTGCTGGAAGTATATATGGAAGTGTAACGTTTCACCTACAGTATGTAACTTTGCATGGAGACTGTCAATTGATTCACTGCCCACTTGGAAGAATAAACACAGGATTGGTTTGGAGGTGAGTAGTACATGCCCTGTTTGTGGCCTGGAGGAGGAAGATAATTTCCATCCTTTTATTAGGTGTCAGTTTGGTCGGGACCTATATGAGCAGATGTCTACCATATGGCAGATTCCCCAGCTATTATCTTTTCAGAACTCAGGGAAGGAGTGGCTCCTCAATGCGCTTGCTGAACTGAGTGATATTCAGAGAGGCATGATTTTGCTAATTTTTTGGAGATGTTGGTGCATACGCAATGAGGTAACACATGGCAAACTGGCCCCTCCCATGGCAGTGTCAGCGCGTTTCCTCCAAAGGTACATGGATGAACTGATTGGGATCCGAGCAGGGGACTGTGGGGATCTAGCAAAAGGAAAAGCAAGCATTATCTACGGTAGTGCAGTGCAGCAGGTGAAGCGTGTGGTACAGGATACAGCATGGAAGCCTCCGAAACAGGGCTGGGTGAAACTAAACACTGATGGTTCCTTTGCTGAATCAGATGGAGCGGGAGCCGGGATGATCCTGCGGGATAGCGCTGGGGCGATCATTTTCTCAGCATGCAGAACCTTGTTTTCGTGTAGAGATGCTTTGGAAGCTGAGCTATGCGCATGTATGGAAGGATTATCCTCTGCTATTCAGCGGTCGGACAAACCAATTGAAGTTGAGATGGATTCGAGCAATGCTGTGTCCATGATTTCATGTGAGGAGACGGACCGCTCAGTTTACGCCCCTTTGGTGGGTGAGATCAAGCACCTGTTGAGTCTTAGAAAGTTTTGTATTACTCATGTACCTCGTAGTCAAAATAAAGCTAGTGACAAACTTGCTAGTTTCGCTAGAACTGAGGGCCGAACTATTACTTGGGTTGGTTCGGGCCCGGAGGAAGTGTTGAGGATTGTTCATGATGATTGTAAGAATTTGATTTTTGAGTAATACAAATTCTTTTCCCGCAAAAAAAACATTTTAGTAGTTGAGATCTCACAAGAAAATGAACTGAACAACATTAATTATAAGATTCCATGCACATCTCACAAGAAAGAAGACATCACCACGTTTCCTAAAAAAAGGACCATTACCACGCGGAAATCCACTTCTGAGCCCAGGCTCAGCTGCACCCGCCCTAACAAAAAAACTCAAAATAAATACTAGAAAAATTAAAAAAATTCCAATTTTTTGTGTGGTAGATAATTTGATGCTTGAGGTTCTTTTCAATTTTCATATCATTTGGACATCAGAGCAGCTCTCGACAAAAAAAGACAAATTCGGTGTCTGTAAAAATGTTTACTGTTGACGCACTGTTCTAACTCGATTTGTCTTTTTTGCTGAGAGCTACTCAGATGTCCAAATGATCTACAAACTGGAGCGAACCTTACGCTTCAAATTATCTACCACACAAAAAAATTGGAATTTTTTGAATTTTTTTAGTATTTGTTTTGATTTTTTTCTAAGTAGATGCAGATGAGCCTGGCCACTGAAAAGCCGCACTCCATTACCATGTTCCTCTCCTTTCAGGTAGATTCAGTTTGATGCGCTCTGCCATGCCTGTTTCCACAGCCACAATACATAGTAGCTCCTCCTCTTTTCATGCCTTGAATAAAACCACAATCCAAGTCTCGTCCAAGAAAACCGGTGGCAAATGGGCGTGGCATGTGGGATCTGCATAGAGTTGCCCGGGTTCCACATGGGCAGTTAGACCGTGTCACATATGCTCGATGTTGGGCGGTCACATGCATCACAAATCCTACACCAGAACCTGACGTTGATCTCCCTATAGGCAGCGGTGATGGTGACAAGGCTCCAAACCTCCAACTATGAAGCTATTAGCTTCCACTAGCAAACATGTCCGTGCGTTGCAACATGTAAAATAAGTTGACCTGCTGCATTGTGAACCAAATGCCAATTGTCTCAATTAGATTGGCCAGGTACATGATATGTTTGATGATGACAAAAAAAGTTGAACCAATTAAGAATAGAATTCTTTGGGGTGCTAGTTCGACATGAATCCTAGTCAACTAATTGGGAGAACAACCCTATCTCTAGATAAGCATAATGGTAATAAAAGGGATAATTAATTTGGTTCACTTAGTTGTGTACCACTCGGCAGGTTTACCCCTAGTTTCCGGAAACACTTGTTCCTGCCCAAACCACTTTGCTCCTCTTATGCTTTTGCCCTTTGACCGTTTGACCATTACTTTGAAAACTTCAGAAAAAATTCATCTATATCTATTAATAAAGCAAGGTGCGTTTCTCCAATTTTTTCATCCGTTCACCATGGAAAGTATTATTTTTTATATCCGAGGTGGTACTAAATTTTCTGGTCCATCTGTTAGAAAAGAAAAAAAGAGAGTTTTGGCCACAATTTCGTACATGGGCCCGCACGCGCTAAGGCCCAGAGAAGCCACACATTTATATCCTGCCCACGTAGCTAGGAAAACCTTATTGATCACACCTGGCGGCATATAGTTGGAGCTTCACATCGGTCGCCCAACAACTATTTTTCTGTGTTCTTTTTCTACTTTTCGTTTTCTTTTTTCCCTTCCAAGTTGTTTTTTTTCTTTTTCTCATAAATTTATTATTTGTACTTTTTCAGAATTTCTTTTTTTATTACAAATTTTCGACAAATCTTCAGAATTTTAAAATTTGTTCACATTCTCAAAAATGTTTGGAACTTTAAATTTTTATTCTCGTTCCAAATTTTTTCAAATTTCAAAAAATGTTCACATTTCTTCAAAAGAAAGTTCCAAAATTCTTCTACAATTTTAAAATAAATTGCATTAAAACAGAAATATGTAAAATATTCTTTTTTACTGAAATGTTCACTAGTTCAAAATAATGTTCGTGACTAAAAACACATTTTGGAAAATGGTTTTTAATGTTCAAAACAAGTTTCCATTTTTAAAAATTGTTCACAAATTCAAAAAATCTTCGTTTCTCTGCCTTAAAAATGGTTCCTGTTTAAAAAAATGTGAATTAAAAAAATTCCTACTTCAAATTTTGTTTGCCTTTTTCCAGAAATTAACGATTTTTCTGAAAAAATGCTCGCATATTTGATTAAAAAATCAGAAGGTCACCACAACCTCGACAAGGAGGCAGATCTGACGGAAAAAAGGCACGAGTTGTATAGTGGCCGCCACTCTGACCAACTCCACTACTATAAAGATCTCGCAGGCCAAACATGACCCGTGAGAACAGTGCATCTCTCCGCTCTGTTGCCCCACTGTTGTGGAGACTGTTTGATGCACACATCAATTATCTCTCCCGATGCTTCTCGTGAAAAATCTCTCCCGTTGCAACGCACGGGCATATGCGCTAGTACTAAATCAAAAAATTCAAATAAGATATCAAAATGTTCAGAAAAGCATCATCTATATGTGCATGTCATTTGCATTCATGAAAATAGTGTTGGCCAGTCCCCATCTCAGTTTTAGCTCATATGATCTTAGCATGAAATAGTAAAATCTAAAAAAATTCTAAAAAAAATTGGTGGCAAACTTTGACCGATGTTTTCAGTGCTTGCTAAGTTTCATAAGGGAATGACGTTCGTGGAAGTCGTGGCAAAAAAATGAAATTTTGGAGCATTGATTTTTGTTTTTTTGCCACGACTTCCACGAATGTCATTTCCTTATGAAACTTGGCAAGCACTCAAAACATTGGTCAAAGTTTGCCACCAATTGTTTTTATTTTTTTTAAGATTTTCCTGTTCATGCTAAGACCATATGAGCTAAAACTGAGATGGGGACTGGCCCACACTTTTTCATGAATACAAATGACATGCACATATAGGTGATACTTTTCTGAACATTGTGAGTTAGTATGAATTTGTTATGAAGTTTTCAAAGTGATGGTCAAACGGTGAAAGGGCAAAAGCATAAGAGGAGAAAAGTGGTTTGGGCAGGAACAAGTGTTTTTGGAAACTAGGGGTAAACCTGTTGACTGTGACCCAACTAGGGGCATAAAATCAATTATCTAAAAATAGCGTACTGATTTGCTGACATCAGAATTAAAAATGTGGTATACATCATCTCACGTCCAGCCATGCCCGTTCTCCATCTCTTTTCCTTTTTTTGGCATCCATGACTAAGATTGTGACCCAAACTGCTTGCCTTCATGAGAGTTTTCTAGAATGTGTTGATGAATAAAATAAATTGATTAGATTCTGCATCATATGTAGAGCATCCGTAGCTACTCATAATTTATTTAATTACAATGCACATAAGCATAAGAATATATGTGTTGTTTGTATTTTACCCCCAAACACACCCCCGCCCCCAGCCACCCCTTTTAAAATTGTGGACCATTTTGGCTTGAAGTTCAAGTTAATATTAGCCAACTATCATATTCTGTCTATCTTATCTTTAGATGATTATCACAAATTAATCATGGTGGCAGGATGTAACAATTTTTGTGATTACCTTTGTTTAATAAAGTAGGTCACTTTTGTTTATTATTTCTTTTTTTTTAAATAGTATTTCTTGTGGTATCCCTGAACATAGTTTGAAATAAGTCTGAGTGAGTTAATTAGTCCCGATGCATGTGTCGCTAGTGTCATGTTTTTCATGGATTCAATTGAGGAAGCAGGAAAATAATATTAAAGTAAGAGTACTACTATACATATTACATGTTTGGTCTGACTTCAGTATAACTTTGTATATCAGACTTCATCGATGCCACGTGAAAACGCATACCACATCAGCAGATTAATAATTATACTGTCATTTAGACAATAAATATGCTGAGCATGCAACAATTCTAGAGTAATTTTACACACTGCAGGAATACCCAGCAGTGGAGGGTGCAAAAAGCCTAGTAGTGGCGGACCAGGTTCTCAGGGCCACCTACTCCCGTCAGTGCTATGAACCCACTAGTGGCACGCGCTTGCCCGCCACTGGTACATTGCTTCCAGTGGCGTTCTTTCTCACCTGCCCGCCAGAGTTTGCTTCTGTTGCCCGTCACAGATGTCGCTGCTGTTGTTCTGCCGTTCTGCCCGCCGCTACAGCAATAGGGAGGGACACGAACAATTCTCAATATAACTGAAGCAGAATGAATTCATTTAAAAAAAATCTCAAATATTAACACTTGAAAGTTGTTCAACTTAACAAACAAACATGAATGTATCGCATTCGTCTTAACTTACTAATTAATTAACTAACAGTTCTCTGGCTGATATATACATTCATGACTTATTTCTAAACATGGTCAACAACTACCATCATCTGATAGTCGTTGCGGTTGCTCCTCCTTACAGTGATTATCATAAGGTTGCTCCTCCTTACAATGATTACCACAAGGTAGTTCTCTCTTTCCCTCGATGAACTCCCGTCAGCCAGACTCATAGAATGATATGCGTATGTCGGTCGCTCTTGTATTGGACGTTTGTGACACGCTCTCTTTGTCCATGGGTTACACCAGCGGTGCCGATGGCTGGGATGTCCACTCCGGAAAATATCTTTGAAGGTAACTTCTGAACTCCCAATCATTAAGAGAAAATAGAGAGCGCGTGATGTTAGACATCTCACCATACTTGGTTATGACCAAAAAGAGATGAAAGAATATGAAACATCTCAACTTTTTTGACCATGTTGGTTTTTGTTAGACGGTGCACAATAGGCTCCAGAAGGCCAAAGATGATGGTAACATCGCTGTCACATTAGCTAACTCGCCCCGAGTAAGCTTCTTCATCCTTAGAGAAAAAATTGCAAAACGAATAGGACCATCATCCTCATCTTCGAAGTCCTCATCTTCATCTTGGATATCCTCATCTTCATCTTGGCTGTCGATGTCATCTTGGTCATTTCGGCTGTCGATGTCATCTTGGTCATCTTCATCTCCATCCACTACTAGGGAAAACCTTATACACCGAATATTACGAGCATCACGGTCTAATATAAGGCGCTGCTGCTATTTAGTAGCAGCGCGCGTAGAAAAATCGCGCTACTACTATACAAGTAGCAGCAGTGCACCATGGACAAAACACGCTACCATTAAAAATGCCACGGCGTTGCCACCATATTAGGTATAGTAGTAGCGCCTATTTTGCAGGCGCGCTACTGCTATTGAACTTAGCAGTAGCGCTTTATCATATCCCGTGCTACTGCTAAGTTCAATTTACCTTCCCCAACCGGCCGCCCCACTCTTCCTCTCCACTCTCACTCCCGCACAACCCCCGTCGTCCGCCGCCGCCGCTGTTCACCGACCACCGTCGGCGCCCGCCACCACCGACGCTGCTCCTCCTCCTCCACTACCTCCTACCTCCTCCTCCTCCTTCCTTCCTCCTCCTCCCTCCTCCCTCTCGCACCCCTCCCTCCACCTCCGGCCGCCCCCTCCTCCCTCCTCCTCCTCCCCCTCCACTCCTCCTCC
>NW_021246732.1:89860-160028 GCF_002162155.2 Triticum dicoccoides | reverse complement strand
CGGTCGCCCCCTCCTCCCACCCCTCCTCCCTCCATCTCTCCTAAACCCTAAACTTTTTTTGTACTGTTCTTGTATAATGTAGTTTTTTTACTGTTTTTAGTACGAAAATTAATTATTTTTATTTATAGTAAGTGCTTAGTTGAACTAGTTGAATTAATAGAACTAGTTTATTTTTAGTAAGAAAATTTAGGTATATGAGATTTGATGATCTAATTAAAATTTTACTATATAACTAGTTTATTTTTAGTAAGTGCTTAGTTTAACTAGTTGAATTAATAGAACTAGTGTAATTAATGTCATTATCACTTTGTCATCAAAGAATGCTATATGAGATTTGATGATCTAATTAAAAATTTACTTGGTGGAATATGCAGGCTTTGTAGAGTCGTGTCTCCTTGGAGTGATCGTCATCCGAGCTACCTCTACTTCCTCTACACCCGAGTCGGTGAGCTAAAAGTCCACCTCCTCCTTCTCCACTCCTCGGTGTTGAATAAAGTAAAACTAGGGTATTTAGTTATGCTACTTAACCAAATGAAGTGTTCGCGTTATAAGATATATTCAAATTTTTTGTCAATATTGAACCATTGAAATGCAATGAGCACCAGTTTATGCTCATGTGCGAAGTGTTGATTCATTTCCGAGTGGCCTATGTTTTGCCAGAGTGTTGATTCATTTTCGTTCCGACAAATTTCAGCCGCTCGATATGTCCTATTTTAACAAAGGTCATGTCGGATTTTTCCGTGAATTTAAGCATGACTTGTGCTAAAATATGTAGGAAATATCGAGTGCCCCGGATTTTCTAGTAAGAGAATCAAATGACATTTCGAGTTGACTTTAAGTCTGTCGGGGCTCCATACATGACAGTCAAAAAATCAGTGAGGGAGAGTCTCCACCATATATGAGAGAAGAAGAATGCCGACTGTTGTCATGGGGGGCGCTTCTCTTTCTTCTCTTTGTAGTAGACCTTTGTTATGCACTAGGGGAAGAAGGAGTTGCGACCATCATCGACGGTCGAAAAATCGAGGAGGGAGTGTCCACCATATATGAGAGAAGAAGAATGCCGACTGTTGTCGTGGGGGTCGCTTCTCCTTCTTTTCTTTGTGCTATATATTTGTAATGCACTAGGGAAAGGAGGAGTAGCCACCATCACAGATGGTCGCAATATCAGAGAGGGAGTGCCCACCATGTACGTGAGATGACAGTTTAGGAAGGAAGACTCGACAGACATAAAGTCAACCCGTTGCATTTTCAGTAATAGTGATATGTGTGTTGAGTTTCCTGCTTGTTGCCTTAGATCAATTTTCAATTAATGTTTCAACTATGAACATAGGAAATATCTGACGACGAAAGGGAATTCGTTATGTGCGAATACTGCGAAGACGAGCGCGGCCTATGGGATAGGCCTCACCTAGCTAGTTGGTGGTAGGCGCTTCAGCATCGTGCTAGATGAGAACTTCGAATTTGATACAATAATTCACAACGACAAGTCTTTTTTCGTAATTAAGCATGACTTCTGCTTCTTTTGCTTCAACTTATAATTATAATTTTTTACTCTTCTACTAGCGTATCCCCTGCCATGCAAGAATTTATGTGTTGGATAAGATTGGTTTCAGTACTATGGAAAGTATGGAGGTAAAGAAAGTTAACTTGAGGATCGAGCATGGTTATACTTTTGCCGTAAAAACATACAATGCAGACACCAACACCTATTTTGAATGCAAAAATTTGATAGCACTATGCAAGGCTTATGCATTTGAGCCTCATATGCTTATCACCTTTGATATTCGTCTGGAAGATGAAATTGAAGGTAATATCGACATCTGGGTCGATGTGCAGACGCCTCCAGTTCTACCATTATGTGAGTTTCTCAGCCATATTTACTAAGTAATTTATATTGTTTATTTAAAAATAGTTGACAACTAATTTCTATTGTCAGCTTATTTCCATTCAAGCAAACCTGTCCGACGCTTGGTAGACAACACCTACTAGTGTCCCCGGGCTAAACTAAACAGCGAGGAGATAGGTCATTATGTTTCATGACTTGAGGATCTTGATACTGTCAAGACTGGTGATACGTCTCCATCGTATCTATGCTTTTTGATTGTTCCATGCCAATATTCTACAACTTTTACATACTTTTTGCAACTTTTTATACTATTTTTGGTACTAACATATTGATCCAGTGCCCAGTGCCAGTTCCTGTTTGTTGCATGTTTTTTGTTTCGTAGAAAATCCATATCAAACGGAGTCCAAATGGAATAAAAACTGACGGAGATTTTTTTTGGAATATATGTGAATTTTGGGAAGTGGAATCATCGCGAGACGATGCCCGAGGGGCGCGCCCTGGGCCCTCGTGGCCACCCCGTATGGCGGTTGGTGCCCTTCTTTTGCCGCAAGAAAGCCAATATCCGGATAAAAATTGTGTCCAAATTTCAGCCCAATCGGAGTAACAGATCTCCGGGAATATAAGAAATGGTGAAAGGGCAGAATCAAAACGCAGAAACAGAGAGAGACAAAGAGACAGATCCAATCTCGGAGGGGCTCTCGCCCCTCCCATGCCATGGAAGCCAAGGACCAGAGGGGAAACCCTTCTCCCATCTAGGGGGAAGGTCAAGGAAGAAGAAGAAGAAGAAGGGGGGCTCTCTCCCAGTGGCGCCGGAACACCGCCGGGGCCATCATCATCACCGCAATCTACACCAACACCTCCGCCATCTTCACCATCATCTCCATCACCTTCCCCCATCTATCTACAGTGGTCCACTCTCCCGCAACCCGCTATACCCTCTACTTGAACATGGTGTTTTATGCTTCATATTATTATCCAATGATGTGTTGCCATCCTATGATGTCTGACTAGATTTTCATTGTCCTATCGGCAGTTGGTGAATTGCTATGATTGGTTTAATTTGCTTGTGGTTATGTTGCTGTCCTTTGGTGCCCATCATATGAGCGCACGCGTGGATCACACCATTGGGTTAGTTTTATGTTGATAGGACTATGTATTGGAGGGCAAGAGTGACAGAAGCTTCAACTAGCATAGAAATTGATGCATAAGGGATTGAAGGGGGACCAATATATCTTAATGCTATGGTTGGGTTTTACCTTAATGAAAGTTAGTAGTTGCGGATGCTTGCTAATAGTTCCAATCATAAGTGCATAGAATTCCAAGTCAGGGATGACATGCTAGCAGTGGCCTCTCCCACATAAAACTTCCTATCGGTCTAGTAAAGTAGTCAATTTCTTAGGGACAATTTTGCAACTCCTGCCACCACTTTTCCACACTTGCTATACTAAGTTTATTGCCTCTTTATCTAAACAGCCCCTAGTTTTTATTTACATGCTCTTTATATTCTTGCAAACCTATCCCGTTACACCTACAAAGTACTTCTAGTTTCATACTTGTTCTAGGTAAAGCGAACGTCAAGCGTGCGTAGAGTTGTATCGATGGCCGATAGAACTTGAGGGAATATTTTTTCTACCTTTAGGTCCTCGTTAGGTTCGACACTCTTACTTATCGAAAGAGGCTACAATTGATCCCCTATACTTGTGGGTTTTCAAGATCTTTTTCTGGCGCCGTTGCTGGGGAGTTATAGCGTGTGGTGAATATTCTCATGTGTGCTTGTTTGCTTTATCACTAAGTAGTTTTTATTTTCTGTTCTAAGTTGTTCTCTATCTTTAGTTATGGATATGGAACACGAAATACCAAAAAAAAATTAGGTGTACTTGCTACTCATGGAGATGGGGAACCTCCTAAAACCCTCGATGCTCATTATGTGAAAGATATTATGCACCACTTTAATAATCCTGAGAAAACCCCCTTCAATTATATAATGGGAGACACGTTGGATCAATGTGAATACTTTAGGGATTATCACTTGACACAAAAAGGGAAACTATTATGGGATCAAATTCATATGTTGCATTGGTATGCTCGAGAACTATGCTTGAGATATGATTATACTTGTTGCTCTAGGATGAAGGCTCCACACCTTCCCTCTTCATGCAAATTTAATGATGATAAAACCATTGCTTCTTATGCTAGTGGTATATATGATTACTATGATGTGGAACAAATAGAAGAATTCGTTGCTTTTAAGGGTGCATGTGAAATTGAATCTTTGTTTAAAGAGTTTGAAGATTTTGTGATTCAGTTTATAGACCTGAAAATTTAGCTATCCTTAAATATTGCTATGAGAATTATAAATACAATTATGATATTGATGAATTTATTGAGAAATTCTCCGCTGTCCAAGAAGAGACTAATATTTTGCAGGAGTCTATGGAAGAAGAAATTAATGACACTGTGAGCTCATTGGATGAATAAGATGATGAGGAGAGCGAAAAACAAACGGAGGAAGAGCGGATTATCTACCCGTGCCCACCATCTAATGAGAGTAACTCTCCAACTCATACATTATTTAATGTCCCTTCGTTCTTACCGAAGGATGAATGCTATGATAATTGTTATGATCTCGTTAATTCTTTTGAAATATCCCTTTTTGATGATGCTTGCTATGCTTGTGGCCAAGATGCCAATATGAATTATGCTTACGGAGATGAACTTGCTATAGTTCCTTATGTTAAACATGAAATCGTTGCTATTGCATCCACGCAAGATAGTCCTATTATCTTTTTGAATTCTCCAAACTAAACTATATCGGAGAAGTTTGCCCTTATTAAGGATTATATTGATGGGTTGCGTTTTACTACTACACATGATGATTTTGATAGATATAATATGCATATGCTTGCTGATCCCACTTGCAATTATTATGAGAGAGGAACTACATCTCCGCCTCTTCATGTTTCCAATATTATAAAATTGCAAGAAACTGTTTATACTATGCATTGGCCTTTACTATGTGAGCATGAATTGTTCTTTTATTACATGCCGATGCATAGGAAGAGAGTTAGACTTCGTTGTTGCATGATATATGTTACTTTGTGCTCACTACTAAATCACAAACCATTGTTAATTAAAATTGGCTTTGATAAACCTTGGGATCCAAGTGGATCCATTACTTGAGCACTATATGCCTAGCTTAATGGCTTTAAGGAAAGCGCTGCCAGGGAGACAACCCGGAAATTTTAGAGTCATTTATTTCTGTTGTGTGCTTTTATAAAGTTTAAAAACAAAAATAATGTGCCAAGATTTGCCTTTAGGATGTTTACATTGCTTGTTGGTTTGTGCGGTGCAAGACAGAAACTTTGGCTGTAATGCGCGATTTTACAGTTTTTACTGGAACGTCACACGGTTCTGAAACTTTTTGCACTGTCTTTCTATACAATTTTTTTCCTAATTTTTTCAGAAGTTCTGGAGTAACAGAAGTATGGTGAATGTTCATATTACTACAGACTGTCCTGTTTAAGACATATTCTGTTTTTGATGCATAGTTTGCTTGTTTTGATGAAACTATTGATTTCTATCAGTGGATTAAGCCATGGAAAAGTTATATTACAGTAGCTAAATTGCAAAAACAAAATATGAATTGGTTTGCAACAATACTTAGAGTAGTGATTTGCTTTATTATACTAACGGATATTACCGAGCTTTCTGTTGAGTTTTGTGTGGATGAAGTGTTCGAAGATCAAGGATGTCTCGATGTGAGGATAAGGAGGGAGGCAAGAGCTCAAGCTTGGGGATGCCCAAGGCACCCCAAGTAAATATTTAAGGAGACTCAAGCATCTAATCTTGGGGATGCCCCGGAAGGCATCCCATCTTTCTTCAACAAGTATCGGTATGTTTTCGGATTCGTTACGTTCATGCGATATGTGCAAATCTTGGAGCGTCTTTTGCATTTAGTTTTCACTTTTCTTTGATGCACCATGCTGGTATGAGATAGTCCTTGGTTGATTTATAGAATGCTCATTGCACTTCACTTATATCTTTTGAGTATGGCTTTATAGAATGCTTCACTTATATTATTTGAAGTTTGGATTGCCTGTTTCTCTTCACATAGAAAAACACCATTTGTAGAATGCTCTTTTACTTCACTTATATTTGTTAGAGCGTGGGCATATCTTTTTTAGAAAGAATTAAACTCTCTTGCTTCACTTATATCTATTTAGAGAGATGACAGGAATTGGTTATTCACATGGTTAGTCATAAAATCCTACATTAAACTTATGGATCACTGAATATGATATGTTTGATTCCTTGCAATAGTTTTGCGATATAGATATGATAATATGTGGGAGGTACTAGTAAATGGTTGTGTTTAGTAAGAATATTGGTGTTATGGTTTGTGATTCCCGAAGCATGCACGTATAGTCTCTCGTTATGCTAAGAAGTTGGAGCATGATTTATTATTGATTGTCCTCCTTATGAGTAGCAGTCGGGGACGAGCGATGATCTTTTCCTACCAATCTATCCCCCTAGGGGCATGCGTAGTAGTACTTTGCTTCGAGGGCTAATAAACTTTTGCAATAAGGATATGAGTTCTTTATGACTAATGTGAGTCCATGGATTATACACACTCTTACCTTTCCACAATTTTCTAGCCTCTACGGTACCGTGCATTGCCCTTTCTCACCCCGAGAGTTGGTGCAAACTTCGCCGGTGCAACCAAACCCCATGATATGATACACTCTATCACACATAATTCTCCTTATATCTTCCTCAAAACAGCCACCATATCTACCTATTATAGCATTTCCATAGCCATTCCGAGATATATTGCCATGCAACTTCCATCATCATATACATGACTTGAGCATTCATTGTCATATTGCTTTGCATGATCGTAAGATAGCTAGCATGATATTTTCATGGCTTGTCCGTTTTTTTATGTCATTGCTACGCTAGATCATTGGACATCCCGATACACCGCCGGAAGCATTCATATAGAGTCATACTTTGTTCTAGACATCGAGTTGTAATATTGAGTTGTAAGTAAATAAAAGTGTGATGATCATCATTATTAGAGCATTGCCCCAGTAAGGAAAGGATGTTGGAGACTATGATTCCCCCACAAGTCGGGATGAGATTCCGGACTTAAAAAAAATAAAAGAGGCCAAAGAAGCCCAAATAAAAAAAAGAGCCTAAAGAAGCCCACCAAAACAAAACAAAAAAACAAAAAAAAGAATGAGAGAAAAAGAGAGAAGGGGCAATGCTAATATCCTTTTACCACACTTGCACTTCAAAGTAGCACCATGTTCTTCATATAGAGAGTCTCTTGAGTTATCACTTTCATATACTAGTGGGAATTTTCATTATAGAACTTGGCTTGTATATTCCAATGATGGGTTCCTCAAATGCCCGAGGTCTTCATGAGCAAGCAAGTTGGATGCACACCCACTTAGTTTCAGTTTGAGCTTTCATACACTTATAGCTCTAGTGCATCTGTTGCATTGCAATCCCTACTCCTTGCATTGACATCAATTGATGGGCATATCCATAGCCCGTTGATTAGCCGCGTCGATGTGAGACTTTCTCCTTTTTTGTCTTCTCCACACAACCTCCATCATCATATTCTATTCCAACCATAGTGCTATGTCCATGGCTTGCGCTCATGTATTGCGTGAGGGTTGAAAAAGCTGAAGCACGTTAAAAAGTATGAACCAATTGCTCGGCTTGTCATCGGGGTTGTGCATGATAAATACTTTGTGTTAAGAAGACAGAGCATGACAAGATTATATGATTTTGTAGGGATAGCTTTCTTTACCGTTGATATTTTGAAAGACATGATTGTTTGTTGGGATGCCTGCGTATCAATGTCTTTATGTCAAATTATAGACTATTGCTTTGAATCATTTATGTCTTAATATTCATGCCATGATTAGATATAAGATCAAGTTTGTGCTAGGTAGCATTCCACATAAAAAATATCTTTTTATCATTTACCTACTCGAGGATGAGCAGGAATTAAGCTTGGGGATGCTGATACGTCTTCGTCGTATCTATAATTTTTGATTGTTCCATGCCAATATTATACAACTTTTACATACTTTTGGCAACTTTTTATACTATTTTTGGGACTAACATATGGATCCAGTGCCCAGTGCCAGTTCCTGTTTGTTGCATGTTTTTTGTTTCATAGAAAATCCATATAAAATGGAGTCCAAACGGGATAAAAACTGACAGAGATTTTTTTGGAATATATGTGAATTTTGGGAAGTGGAATCATCATGAGATGATGCCCGAGGGGCCCACGAGGGTGAGGGGCGTGCCACAGGGGGGCAGGCGCGCCCTGGGCCCTTGTGGCCACCCCGTAAGGCAGTTGGTGCCCTTCTTTCGCCGCAAGAAAGCCAATATCCGGATAAAAACCGCGTCCAAATGTCAGCCCAATCGGAGTTACGGATCTCCAGGAATATAAGAAACGGTGAAAGGGCAGAAACAAAACGCAGAAACAGAGAGAGACAGAGAGACAGATCCAATCTCGAAGGGGATCTCGCCCCTCCCATGCCATGGAAGCCAAGGACCAGAGGGGAAACCCTTCTCCCATCTAGGGGGAAGATCAAGGAAGAAGAAGAAGAAGAAGAAGGGGGGCTCTCTCCCCCTCTCTCCCAATGGTCCCGGAACGCCGCCAGGGCCATCATCATCACTGCAATCTACACCAACACCTCCGTCATCTTCACCAACATCTCCATCACCTTCTCCCATCTATCTACAGCGGTCCACTCTCCTGCAACCCGCTGTACCCTCTACTTGAACATGGTGCTTTATGCTTCATATTATTATCAAATGATGTGTTGCCATCCTATGATGTCTGAGTAGATTTTCGTTGTCCTATCGGTAATTGGTGAATTGCTATGATTGGTTTAATTTGCTTGTGGTTATGTTGCTGTCCTTTTGTGCCCATCATATGAGCGCGCGCGTGGATCACACCATAGGGTTAGTTGTATGTTGATAGGACTATGTATTGGAGGGCAAGAGTGACAGAAGCTTCAACCTAGCATAGAAATTGATGCATACGGGATTGAAGGGGACCAATATATCTTAATGCTATGGTTGGGTTTTACCTTAATGAAAGTTAGTAGTTGCGGATTCTTGCTAATAGTTCCAATCATAAGTGCATAGAATTCCAAGTCAGGGATGACATGCTAGCAGTGGCCTCTCCCACATAAAACTTGCTATCGGTCTAGTAAAGTAGTCAATTTATTAGGGACAATTTCACAACTCCTACCACCACTTTTCCACACTCGCTATACTAACTTTATTACCTCTTTATCTAAACAACCTCTAGTTTTTATTTACATGCTCTTTATATTCTTGCAAACCTATCCCGTTACACCTACAAAGTACTTCTAGTTTCATACTTGTTCTAGGTAAAGCGAACGTCAAGCGTGCGTAGAGTTGTATCGGTGGTCGATAGACCTTGAGGGAATATTTGTTCTACCTTTAGCTCCTCGTTAGGTTCAACACTCTTACTTATTGAAAGAGGCTACAATTGATCCCCTGTACTTGTGGGTTATCAACAGGTTATTTTCCTGGACTTCGAGATATTAGTACTCAAAACGTGCGACCACTAGTGTGCGTATTGAACTACAGTCACATCTATTTAGGAAAGATGGTAAGATTTTTACTATTTGTCCTCAGTGCATCTTTTGCGTACATTAGTTTTTAAGCTAAACATCATTGCTAAGTATGTTACTATGATGTTTTTCAACAGGGACTCCCGATGAGTGTTGTGCCTCGTTGGATCGAGCCTAAAGGTCGCATGAGAATGGATAGCTTACGGCCAAGACATCCTACATTGCACATGAGTGCACTTAGGATTTCTCGAAGCGAGGAAGTCTTAATAGTCAAAGACTGGAGCAAAATTATGAAGTATCACAGAGAAGTACTAGGGGGCAGCAATCAGAAGCGCAACCCACAATTAGGAGATAGGTTCATCTGCATGCTCCAATATGATGAAGCAGGAGTGCTACACATGTTTTATGCTATTTTACCAGAGAGAGAGAGCAGCAGGAGTGGTTAGCTAGGTATAATGAGTTTGAATATGATGATGTGCTACACTATGACTATGATGATTCAATAGCTAGTGTTGGTGGTAATGACTATGATGATTATTATTAGCTAGTGTTGGTGGTGATTAGATAGCTACCGTAGATAGTATTGGTGGTGATTAGCTAGCTAGGATGAGTTTGAAGATGAGAATGTGCTACACTATGACTATGATGATTAAATAGCTAGTGTTGGTGGTAATGACTATGATGATGATTAAATAGCTTGCGTTGGTGGATTAGATTTAAGTGGAGGCAACATGTGGTGCACATCGAAAGTACTACTAATCCAAACTAGATAAAGTTTGGATTAGTAGTATACTTTCGAGATGCACCACATGCTGCCTCCACTTGAACCTAATCCACCTTCATTTCACACACTATTATGGACATAATGATATAGCAACCTCATAATTGGTACTGTACCAAAATTTGTATAACGGCGTATTATACACTAAAAGTAAAAAAATTAAAAACAATATACTAGTAGCGCTGGACCGAAAACAGGCTACTACTAGTTAGATTAGCAGTAGCGCTGGAAACGACACACACTGCGGCTATGTGTCTTAGCAGTAGCGTGTGTTGCATGCGCTAGGAATAGCTGTAGCAATTTACTAGTAGCGCGGTGACACACGCTACTAGTAGGCTTTAAACCCGCGCTACTACTAGGCTTTTCCCTAGTAGTGATCATCCGGGTCATCCTGGTCATCGTCATCATCATTGCTCTCGACATATAATGTCCTTAACATGTTCACCTCTCCTTTTAAGGAAAAGGATATGAACTCTCCCTCTTTAAAATTGTTCACTGCAATGTACTGCTCCCATCCATCACCATATATGATGGTTTTATCCTTTCCTTTGCGCAGATCCAATTCGTATTCACGCTCCTCATCATCCTCAAAGTACAATATGTTACCAGATGAATTTTTGATGTCCTCCCATATGTTGCATGGGACACACTATGAAGCATCTAATAATCAACAATAAAGTCAGTAAAATAGTTAAACAAATGACCGAAATTCAATACAAATTCAAGTTAAAGACCGTTACCACTGATTTTTGAAACCCCTTTCTCAATTATACCACGAACGGCACTCCAGTTCGAAGCCTGTCCGTACATGGATTTTGTTATACATTGCACATCTTACGCCTCATGGTCCCTAATAATCATTTTGAAGGAGTGATTAATTCCATGACTCGAATGCAACACCATCTGTTGGTGTCAAAACCAGCGGATCTCGGGTAGGGGGTCCCGAACTGTGCGTCTGCGGCGAATGGTAACAGGAGGCAGGGGACACGATGTTTACTTAGGTTCGGGCCCTCTCTATGGAGGTAATACCTATTTCCTGCTTGATTGATCTTGATGATATGAGTAGTACAAGAGTTGATCTACCACGAGATCTAAGAGGCTAAACCCTAGAAGCTAGCCTATGGTATGATTGTTGTTGTCCTGCGGACTAAACCCTCCGGTTTATATAGACATCGGAGGGGGCTAGGGTTACAAAGAGTCGGTTACAATGGGAGGAGATCTTAATATCCGTATCGCCAAACTTTCCTTCCACGCCAAGGAGAGTCCCATACGGACACGAGACAAAGTCTTCAAATCTTGTATCTTCATAGTCCAACAGTCTGGCCAAAGGATATAGTCCGGCTGTCCGGATACCCCCTAATCCAGGACTCCCTCAGTAGCCCCCGAACCAGGCTTCAATGACGATGAGTCCGGTGCGTAGATTGTCTTCGGCATTGCAAGGTGGGTTCTTCTCCAAATCCCGAGTACCTGTTAAATAGTGTCCGGCTTCTCATAAATGTTGCGCTTCTCGGCTTCCGCGTCCAATAATGGCCATCTCCCATGTGTCGAACGAATGCGAGCGACCAGGGAATTTTTACATTTACCACCCTAGCTACATGAACAGACTGTCTATTTAAAGAGACGGGGATTCTCAGATCCAAACCACACCATCCTCCCTTGGCGAGCCTTCATCGAAGCGAGCCCGAAAAAATCCATTCCATCATGGCCGGCCAGCTCCTCATCTCGTTCCCATAGCCCTAAGCCTGGAGCTTGGGAGAAGTGTTCCATCCCGCACAATCAACTAGTGGAGCTACAGACCCAGGGATTTCTCCCTCCAGCATACATGGTCCCTGTTCGAGCCGGGCTCGCCATCTATAATGGCGGGGAGCAGGCGGAGAGCTTTCCAAACCCCTCCAAGGGGGAACGAGTATGCCTCGTTCCTTATTTATTAAGGGGGGGGGGGTCAGATTTCCCATCCATCCATTCCTCCGAGGGCTCCTGGAGTCTTACGGCCTCCAGTTGCACAATCTCACCCCTGCCTCCATACTACACATCGCTGGTTATGTAGCCCTTTGCGAGCTATTTCTGGGCCGCGAAGCTCACTTCGCATTGTGGAAGAAGATATTCTGCCTTGTGCCCCGTACTCAGAGGGGGTCAATATATCAAGTGGGTGGAGCCAAAATATGGCGCATCGCCGGGACCGGATACCTATCCGGTACCCCGAAGAAGATGTCTGAAGACTGGCCTTCAGAGTGGTTTTATATGGAGGACGTCCCCCTCCCAGATCCTATTCGAATCGGCCTTCCTGAGTTTGATAATGCTCCTTTGAAGAAGCGCCTAAGTTTGCGACCAAGGAGCCCTCAGGAGGAAGATGATAGAGACGTTTCTTTCCCGATGGGCCGGATAAAGACACTCGCTCTATCAGGATTGACCACGACCGAGGTTATGTCAATATGAATTATCCGAGGGGTGCAGCCACTTCAATATCGAGGCCACCCTATGTGGGATTTTAACGGGGAAGATGATGCCACCCGCTATGGCCGCAAGGGGCCGGACTCAGTTGCTGCTCTGGCAAAAATTTTGTCTGGTCTGTACAAGGGAGAGTGAGGGATTCCTGGATTAGGGGGTGTTCGGATAGCCGGACTATGACCTTCGGCCGGACTCCTGGACTATGAAGATACAAGATTGAAGACTTCATCCCGTGTCCGGATGGGACTTTCCTTGGCGTGGAAGGCAAGCTTAGCGATACGGATATCTAGATCTCCTTCTGTTGTAACCGACTCTGTGTAACCCTAACCCTCTCCGGCGTCTATATAAACCAGAGGGTTTTAGTCCGTAGGACGAACAACAATCATACCATAGGCTAGCTTCTAGGGTTTAGCCTCTCCGATCTCGTGGTAGATCTACTCTTGTACTACCCATATCATCAATATTAATCAAGCAGGAGTAGGGTTTTACCTCCATCGAGAGGGCCCGAACCTGGGTAAAAACATCATGTCCCTTGTCTCCTGTTACCATCCGCCTAGACGGACAGTTCGGGACCCCCTACCCGAGATCTGCCGGTTTTGACACCGACATTGGTGCTTTCATTGAGAGTTCCTCTGTGTCGTCACTTTTAGGCCCGATGGCTCCTCCGATCATCAACGATGATGCGATCCAGGGTGAGACCTTTCTCCCCGGATAGATATTCGTATTCAGCGGCTTTGCACAGCGGGTCAATTCACTTGGCCATCTAGAGCAGATCGAAAGCTACGCCCATGGCCATCAGGTCAGATTTGGAAGCTTGAACTACACGGCTGATATCCGCGGAGACTTGATCTTCGACGGATTCGAGCCACAGCCGAGCGCGCCGCACTGTCGCGAAGGGCATGATCTAGCTCTGCGGCCGGACAGTGCCTTGGAGGCCGCACCAGTGTCCGCTCCGACCCTTAGCTCGGAGCCGACTGCACCAATTGAGAACGGGTGGCTGGACACCGCCTCGGGGGCTGTAATCTCTACGGTGATCGAGCCGAACACCAGCCTTACCCTCTGCGAAGCCCATGACTCCAAGGTGCCGGACTCCTCTCCGGACTCCGAGCCCCCCGCGCCCTTGCCAATCTAATCCGATTGGGCGCCGGTCATGGAATTCACCGCCGCGGATATCTTTCAGCACTCGCCCTTCGGCGATATTCTGAATTCACTAAGGTCTCTGTTTGTCAGGAGAGTCCTGGCCGGATTATGGCCAACAGGATTGGGATGCGGATGACGAAGAAATTCGATGCCCACCCACCACCCACTTTGTAGCCACTGTCGATGATTTAACCGACATGCTAGACTTTGACTCCGAAGACATCGACGGTATGGACGACGATGTAGGGGACGAACAGGAACCAGCGCCTATAGGGCACTGGACAACCACCTCATCTCACGAGGTATATATGGTGGACAAACCTAAAGGATGCGACAACGAGGATCAACGGGACGCAACGAGGGACCATTCCCTCGAGAAGCAGCCAAAGCGGCGACATAAGCGCCGCTCCAAGCCCCGCCTCGATAGAGACAGCAGCCAGACGGACCCAACCACAGAGCAGGGCGAACCGGCGGTCGGTGAACATGCCATCGAGCAACCGTCTGAACAAGATAACTTGGATACACAAACCGCACAACCCGTCCTCGGCGAAGATAATAGTCCGGACGACCTCACGCCGGACAAACTCCTTGAACATGAAAACCTCAACAAAAGGCTCGCCGCCACGGCGCGCAGCCTGAAAAAGCAGAAGCATAAGCTCAAAACCGCGGAAGACGCACTCCGAATCAGATGGAGCAGAATATTCAACACCGCAGACAAATACGGCGATAGTCGCCACGCAAAGAGCTACCCGAAGCGAAAGCTACTGCCCGAATTTGATGAAGAGGCCCTAGAGCCCCCAAAATCAAAAAATCAGGAAGCCACCCGGTCGGATAGACGACCCCATGGCCAACACAGAACGGCATATGGCGCCGCACAAAAATCAACACGCGATCCACCCAAGGATTCGCATCAAAAGGATGGCCCAACAAGGTCTCTCTATGGGCCAAGAAAGCAAGCTCCAGTAAGCAATGCGACGCAACAAACATCCGCACAACACGGCACACCCAAATACAGGGGTGCCGCACACCCCCTCTGTTTCACCGATGAGGTGCTGGACCATGAGTTTCCAGCGGTATTTAAGCCCGTAAACATAGAGGCATACGGCGGAACCACAGACCCTGGAGTCCAGATTGAGGATTATATGCTCCACATACACATGGCCCGAGGAGACGACCTCCACGCCATAAAATACTTACCCCTCAAGCTCAAAGGGCTAGCCCGGCATTGGCTTAAAGGCCTTCCCGAAAACACCATTGGAAGTTGGGAAGAGCTCGAGGAGGCTTTTCGGGCAAATTTTCAAGGAACCTATGTCCGACCTCCGGATGCAGATGATCTAAGTCATATAACCCAACTGCCCGGAGAGTCAGCCCGGAAACTCTGGAATAGATTTCTTACTAAAAAAACCAGATAGTCGACTGTCCGGATGCCGAAGCTTTAGCAGCTTTCAAACACAGCGTTTGAGACGAATGGCTCGCTAGACACCTCGGCCAAGAAAAGCCAAGAACAATGGCCGCATTAACAAGCCTCATGACCCGCTTTTGCGCGGGAGAGGACAGCTGGTTGGCAAGGCGCAGCACAAGCGACCCAAGTATATCCGAAGTCAGGGACGGAAACGGGAAACCACGACGCAATAAGGAACAACGCCGGAATAAGGAAAGCAACTCGAAGAGCATGACAGTCAACGCCGGATTCAAAAGCTCTCGGCAGAATCAAGAAAAAAGCTGCCCCCGAAGGATAACAGGGATGAGCTATCTAACCTAAACAAAATCTTGGATAAAATATGTCAAATCCACATCACCCCTGGGAAGCCTGCAAACCATACCCACAGAGAATGTTGGGTCTTCAAGCAATCCGGCCAACTCAACACCGAACACAAGGGGCTCGACACACCAAGTCAGGATGATGACGAGCCCCACAAGCAGAGCACGGGGAAACAAAAGAATTTCCCACTCGATGTCAAAACAATAAACTTACTTCATGTGACAAAAGGGAAAAATAGAGTGGCGCCTATGCGGCCTACTCCAAAGGAGTCCCGCCACTGGTTGTTAAAACCAATCACCTTCGACCATGAGGATTACTCCAGAAGTATCCAGAACGAAGGCTGGACTGCCTTAGTGCTAGATCCAATAATCGAAGGACTCCACTTTACACATGTCCTGATGGACGGCGGCAGTGGTTTAAACCTGCTATATCAGGACACAATCCGCAAAATGGGGATAGACCCAACAAGAATTCGCCATAGCAACACTTCCTTTCAAGGAGTAATGCCAGGCCCCGATGCCCATTGCATGGGTTCTCTCCGGCTAGAAGTTATGTTCGGCTCCCCCGATAACTTCCGCCACGAAAAGCTAACCTTCCACATCGCCCCATTTTCAAGTAGCTATCAAGCACTACTGGGACGAGAGGCTTTCGCCCGCTTTAACGCAATACCGCATTATGCATCTCTTACGCTTAAGATGCCCGGTCCACGAGGCATCATCTCACTAAAGGGAAATACCAAGTGTCCCACGCGCGCGAAAGAATTTGTGGCTGCCTTGACAGCCATACATTAAAACAGCTTCACCAACAAAAGCATCTACCAGGTCATCAAGACTATGGACTCGGCTAGGCGAGTCCGGAGCAAACACATAATTGATAAAGGTTTAGTAGCCGTACACCCCTATACAAGGGGCTCCGCGTTTGTAAAATACACGACAATAAGGCTCAATCTTACCCATCTTAAATTATACATTGTTTATCTAGTACAGCGTACATTCCGCACTACTATTCTTTTTCTTGTCAGCTAAGTTCCTCTCTTCTACAGATGAACACCATGCTACGCCCGTCCAGGACACAGCACAATGGAGACACATACGCAGACATGCAGCAGGGACCCGTCCCCAGGATTCTTTTTAGATTAAGACCCTGCATAAACCTTTTTTACTGTCTCTTGTCGATATACATCCCCCGTATTTTCAATATAACCGAGGAGGAGGCTGGCGTCTTGGCATGTGGCCACGTCAGAATTTTGCACGTACCTAGACACCAGGGGCTTATTATCAAGGGCACTGATTAGCCCGTTTTTCATAAAGACCGAATACCCTAGGAGTGTTCGGCGTCGCGAGTTTGGCCTTATATGCATCAGCTCCGAATCATGTCTTTGGTCAAATGTTGGGTTTGCCCGACTCCTGTGTTTTGTTGCCTTACGTTCCGCTCTATCGGCTAAGGCGACACTAGGAGAACTACTGCGATTGTGCCCCGGTTCAGCCAGGCGAGCACCTCAGTAGAGAAAGCCAAAAACTGACTGTCATGATATAGCGTGAGACTGGTCAACCACTCAATGACCCGCCGGAATCTTTAGGATTCCTTCGCATTAACGAAGGGCCGTTTCCCGGCCAGGCACACACGCGCCCCGAATTCCGGCAAGTGCGGTGCCACCAAGGGCTATATAGTAGCTCCACGGTCAAACTCCTATGGCTAAGTGAAAGTGATAAAGCATTATAGTCCGGTTGCCTAGTTTGCTGCGCTACCACCTCCTTAATGGACCAAGACGTTGGATCAAGTGTGATGATGCGCCTTTTGCAAACACACCCGCATTATATGTGTGGGGGCTGAAGCCAACGACTGCAATCTTTCAGGTTATATATACATATACGTAAACGGCCGCACATGAGGCATTATAATTCTTGTAAGCACAAGTATAAAAAGCTATTCCATTCAATCAAAGTATTGTTTTACAATGCTACGTGCTATTCGAACATAATATCCTTCGAGCACTGCGTCTCTATTAAACGATCGCCCTCCAGGACTTCTTGAAAGTAGTGCTCGGCAGGTACTCGGCTCTCGCCCGAATCTTGGGCTGCAAAAGCGGTGGCCTGCATCTCCGCCCGGTATGTTTTGACATGGGCAAGGGCCATCCGCGCACCCTCCACACACGCCGACCTCTTCATCGTGTTGATATGCAGCACCGCACCAAGGAACTGCTGCACCAAGCTAAAATAACTGTTCGTCTTTGGCCTTTTCGGCCACAGATGATCCACGACATACTTCATGGCGAGTCCGGATAACCTATTCAGCTTGGCCCATCCGCCAAGCGATCGGGTAATGGAAGCGGACGCTCGGGATTATGGAACTGGGACCAGAAAAGCTTTTCCACTTCATGACCTTCTTGATCTTGGAAGTGTTCGACCGCATCAGCGGCACTCGCCGCTAAATCCATATATGTGTCCGCCGAACTCCACATCCGGTCCAACAGAGTATATTTCGGATCCCCGAACTTCATCCGCAACATAAAGGGTTTTCCAGCCGCGATATATCCGGCCTAACGCAGCTCCTCCTTCATCGCCCTCATCGCAGAACGAGCATTCTTGGCCGCCGTAATGGCCTTTTCCAGGTCTGTCCGCTCCGCCCGATCTTCTTTCTCAAAAAGCTTGCAGCGGTCAGCAGCGGTCTTCAACTCTGCAGCCATCTCAGCCATCTTCTTTTTGCTTTGGCAATGAGCAGCCTATTCGGCTTTCAGCTCCTCAGCCGCCTTTAAGGGAGCCGCATCGCTTTCCCTGGCTCGCTCCTTGGCTCGGGCAAGCTCTGCCCGAAGGTCCTCCACAGAGGCAACCCCATCTGCATCAGGTACAAACACTATAAGATACTGGCGTCAAGCTCCTCTTACCAGGTGGCTCCGGACAAATTACATACCTTGTGCCTCGTCGAGCCGCTTGTTGACAAGCACGATGTCGGCATCTGCCACGTCAAGTTGCCGCTTTAGTTCGGCAAATTCATCAGTCCGGCTAGCCGTCGGACATTTCGCCACCTACACATGACATGCGACATATTATTCCTGGGATTATGATCCTCTGCGCGCCGTCACTTTGGACACCGCACAGAGTCTCAGGGGCTACCATCTACACAGGACGCATCCTATATATGCGGAACTGGCAAAAGGCGCATCATTTCACATACCTCAAAACCTGTCAGTAAACTCCTGACGGCCTCGAGCAACCCGCTCTCCGCGGATGAAATCCTTTCA
Organism: Triticum dicoccoides; assembly: GCF_002162155.2. Lineage (NCBI taxonomy): Eukaryota > Viridiplantae > Streptophyta > Magnoliopsida > Poales > Poaceae > Triticum > Triticum dicoccoides. The sequence goes on along the minus strand of NW_021246732.1, from coordinate 141,182 downwards.
ATCACCGTACCCATTAAGGTACGGTGTTCTTCTGAGATAGACGCTCGCCCGAGCAGCTCCTTCAACTCCTCCGGCTGTGCACCGGACGGTGCCGGACTCGTCCGATGGCCTTTTTCAGAGGCCGGATACGGAGGGCTTTGGGGGGACATATGACTGCCTTCCGGCCCTGCCGGATTCAGGGAAACCCTCCGTGACGACACCTCGGGGTCTCCCCCCCCGTGAGGCGGTATGGCAAGGGGAGGCGATCTGCTCTCCATCATCTCCGGAAGAAGATCCCCCGAAGATGAGCTCTGCTGAGAAGGGCTGAGATCCGAACTACAAGGTAAAAGTTCGGTTATTTTCCTCGGGAATAAAACAGGGGTGTTTCTCATCTTAAACTCCCCTCTCTACTTACGACTCCGTGGAGGGCTGATCCCCTTGGGGGCATAGTACGGCCGAGGTATCCCTCGGTGCAAGACTCTCTGGCGAAGATTTCTTCCCCCGCTTTGAGACCATGGTCTCCGGGTCTTCAGAGGCGCTCCTCTTCTTCCCATGGGTGGAGGAATTTTTGATTCCTCCTTTCCCAACAGACTCCTTCGAGGTGCCGGTAGCTCCCTTGCCCCCCTCCTCGTTCTCTTCCAAAGGCGCAATCTCCAGCATCCTGGTCAACACGGGATTCGGCGAGGCCTCAGGAAGGGGGGCCGGACACCTGATTAACTTCGCCTTCGCTACCCACTCCTGTTTCAAAGACAACTCTTTTAAGGGTGATGTCGTGATAAATAAATGGATGGTGTGTCCGGAAACAGGGCAACTTACTTGAGTATCCGGACGATTGCAGCTTAGTCCTGCGTCCTCCGTAGAATCCGGACACATTACTTGTGGTCCCAAGAACAACTTGTACATCTCCACGGGCGTCATGCTAAGAAAGTGTTGGAGAGCTCGTGGTCCCTCCGGGTTGAACTCCCATAGACGGAGAGGGCGACGTTTGCAAGGCAGGACTCGGCGAATTAACATAACCTGCGTCACCACAACCAGGCTGATATCTCTTTCTAGGAGATCTCGGATGCGGCCTTGCAATAGGGGCACGTCTTTTGCCGGCCCCCAGTCCAGCCCCTTATTGACCCATGACGCTAGTCAGGGCGGGGGACCCGAGCGGAAAACAGGCGGCGCCATCCACTTGGTGCCCCTGGGAACGGTGATATAGAACCGCTCTTGTTGCCATAAGTTCAACTCCTCCTGAAAAGAGCCCTCGGGCCATGGAGCATCAGCGTTCTTGCTTATAACAGCGCCTCCGCACTCCGCGTGCTGTCGCTCGATCATCTTCGGCTCTACTTTAAAAGTCTTAAGCCATAGTCCGAAGTGAGGGGTAATGCGGAGGAAGGCTTCGCACACAACGATGAATGATGAGATATGGAGGATGGACTCCTGAGCTAAGTCGTGAAATTCCAGCCCATAATAAAACATGAGCCCCCTCACGAAGGGATCCGTCGTGAAGCCGAGCCGTCGGAGGAAGTGAGACACGAATACCACACTCTCACCAGGCTCGGGAGTAGGAACAACCTGCCATTGAGCAGGCAGCCTATGCGAAATTTCGCCGGTCAAGAACCCGGCTTCTCTCAGCTTCAGCACGTCCCCCTCCATAACAGAGGAAGGCGTCCATCGGCCTCGGAGGTCGGATCCGGACATCGTCGAAGGTCCGAAGCGCCTGAAATCTAGGGCCTTGGGTGTTGGAACTCGAGGCGAAGGGCGAATTCGATTGAGATTGAAAGAAAGGAGTAAGGCCTTGATCTCTTTATAAGGGGTTGAATACCAAGAGCCCTCCCCGTGACCGTTTGGGACTCGCCTTTTATTGAGGAAACACGCCAACGGGCACGATTGGGTTGCCCATGTCTGTATTGATGAGAATCTCGTAAATTAAGGGGACACGATCTCTGCTTCGACAAGACGTGCCAAGGAAGCCGCCTCGCTAAATGCGCTGAGGTGGGATTGTAAAACGATTTGAATAAAGACTTGGCCGTGGTGTGATGTTACACTGCGGGGTACGTCAGCAGATTAGATTTGTGTAAATGTTATTCTCCCTATGGCAATATGTGGAACTTATTTTGCAGAGCCGGACACTATCCTTGTGTTCACAATCTTCTACGAAGTATTCGGAGGAGGAACCCGCCTTGCAATGCCGAAGACAATTTGCGCGCCGGACTCGTCGTCATTGAAGCCTGGTTCAGGGGCTACTGAGGGAGTCCTGGATTAGGGAGTGTTCGGATAGCCGGACTATGACCTTCGGCCGGACTCCTAGACTATGAAGATACAAGATTGAAGCCTTGGTCCCGTGTCCGGATGGGACTTTCCTTGGCGTGGACGGCAAGCTTGGCGATACGGATATGTAGATCTCCTTCCGTTGTAACCGACTCTGTGTAACCCTAACCCTCTCCGGCGTCTATATAAACAGGAGGGTTTTAGTCTGTAGGACGAACAACAATCATACCATAGGCTAGCTTCTAGGGTTTAGCCTCTCCGATCTCGTGGTAGATCTACTCTTGTACTACCCATATCATCAATATTAATCAAGAAGGAGTAGGGTTTTACCTCCATCGAGAGGGCCCGAACCTGGGTAAAAACATCGTGTCCCTTGTCTCCTGTTACCATCCGCCTAGACGCACAGTTCGGGACCCCCTACCCGAGATCCGCTGGTTTTGACACCGACAGAGAGGAAGAAGAGTTCCTCCGCATCAAGCCGCGGGACGGATTCTCCATGTACAATCCTCCGAGCTGGGTAAGCTGCCACTTTTCATACCCTTCCCTTCCGCATTTCTGCAACAAATATCTTACTTTGCCCGTTCACCGCAGGAGCTGCGTAAGGCAGTTAGGGAGATCAACAACCCACCTCCACAACTAGAGGATCCTGAACGGTCCCTCGACCCTGGCCTTCAAGAGGATCCGGACATATTCGTGGAGCTGATTGACAGGATATTTTATCAATTAAGCTGCGATGAGGCCATGGTGGCTATTATAGCCGACTATCCGGGGCTACTCCCTGCCTCGCAGGTAAGTGAGACCAGGGTCCCAACCTTTGAGAAGTATCCCTTTTCACGCACTTCACCTACCGTATCTATACGGTGTTCTACAGGGAAGGTCCTCGGGACACCACGCTGAGCCCGTGGTGAATCGCCAGCGAGGGGCGCCGAAGCCGGGCAGGCAGAAAAGGAAGGCGGTCCGAACGGAGACGCCGGCACAGAGGTATTTTACAAAACCTCACTCCGTGATCATCATATTTAAAACATAGTAATGCCCATGTTTCGATGAAGGAAAAGCGCTCGCCGGACTGTATTCGAAGAGATTGCCGATCCCGCCTCTACTAGCCGGGCTCCGGGGCCGTACACAGAGGCGGAAGCTAACACGGGGCATCCGCCCGTTGATCCTCCGACAGAGGATGCGGATAAAATATCCGCCACAAATTCCAAAGTGGAGAGCGCCATGAATCACAGGCGTCACCGAGCCGTACTCCGCAACGCTTGTTTCTCCCAAGAGGCTTTTGATGCCTTTAACTCAGGAGACGCGTACATCCGTGCTGCTCAAAATGGTCTTGCCAGAGCCACGGATTAGTATGTAAAGGATATACAGATAAGAAAATTTGATGATTATGTATAGCAGTAGCCCCTGAGACTTGAAACAGTTGGCACAACTGATTTAAGGATCATTATTTGAGCAGGTTCTTACAAAGAAGAATACCCAATTGTCTCATGAGCTCGAAGAGTGCAAGACCCAGCTACGGGCCGCAGTTGCCGCATTGAAGGACTCCGAGAAGGCCTCCTCTGGTAACACTTATTTGAAAGAATGATTGGTACCGCATAGACTGCGGTATGCCTGCAAATCTGACAATATATATTGCAGATGACGCCGGAGTGAATCCGGATGAGCAACATGCCATACGGCAGCTAAAGGCTGGCGAGCGCGTGCTTACAAAAGTTAGGCAGGAGAAAAACGATCTCTAGGATGCCAATACCCAGCTGAGCGTGGAACTAAAGGATGTTTGCTCCCAGCTGTCGGACTCCGTGAAGGAGAATAAGTTGCTTCGACGCAACATTTCCAGTATGTGCTTAAGCGAACTTTAAAAAGAGTTCGACGAAGAGGCCAGCTAACAGAGTTATGTCTGTAGGTATGCTGACGGGTCGTCCCGCGGATGAGATGCCCGGGTCTGTGGGTGATCTTCTACCAGAGCTCTCACAGCTGCACGATCAAGTCCGGCAGGTGATGCAAGGTATTGCCCAGGCCTTGTGGCCATCTGTCTCCCTGCCCGAGGGCCTTGGAGAGCTTGCGGAGAAGCTCAAGGGAGCGCGGAGGCGCTTCCGGCTATGGAAGGTATCAACCTGCCGCCAAGTTGCCAGGGAAGCCTGGGCCATGGTGAAGATGCGGTATACCAAGGCTGACCCAAACCACATGGCCGAGGTCGGACCTATGGGGCCCGATGGGAAAGAAATCCCTGTCAGTTTGGTGTATCACCAAGTACAGTTAGCCGCAAAGTATTCCCAACAGGATTGTAGGCTAGACAACCTGTTGGATGGTATAGAAGAAGAATTTACTCAGTCTAAGTGACTATGTAATTTAAATGACATGTAGAATGTCTCTAGCCGGATTGTAAATCATTTTTCATGGTGGACCTTTTCGCTTCAACCTGTGGACCCGATAGTCCGGAGTGTATCCGAATACCCGCTCAGTTATGTAAAAACCGGGGTATGCGTGGAAACCAGGCGTAGGGGTCATAAGTGCATGAACAGACAAGTACCCAACTAGTTATGTTATATTACATGGGTAGTAAGAAATATCTTCTAGGGAGAATAGTTCCGTTAAGGCTTCCTTTCCCTGGGTACGCATGCCCTAATGTGCATGTCCGAACTGCAAGAAGAGATGCAGGCAAAAAACATCTGGGGGCAAGTGGGAAAAATATAAAAAGTCATCTTTTATTCACCGACCAAATATTCCCTTAAGAACGCTAGCTTTTGGCTTCACCCAGTCCGAGGTACACATCCGGCTGACCCGGCAGTAACAATCGTAGAGGTGCTCCCCTTATGCCCTAACCGAATTAACGAGAACGTAGGGCATAAATATAAGAGCCAGGCAACCCAACTTGGGCAAAACTTAAGTCATATCGATGCATATAATGGCGAAAAAGGGTACATGCGGAAGAATAACACATGTGCGTGGCATGAAGCCCATAAAATAATTAAGCTTTTGTGCGAGAAGCCCCCAGGTATAATGAGCGCGGCTGACGCATCAAGATTGTGTAGTCAAAATACACTTTAGCCTATTGAGGCCTTGAAAGAAAAAAGGGGAAGAAAGAAAGAAGGAAAAGACAGATAACGAATGTATAAAAATTAAACAGAGGTAAGTAGACGAACACGGAGTCCGGCACTAGGCATAGAATCTTCAGAGCCTGGCTGCGTTCCATGGATTTGGCTCGAGTCGATTGTCCGATGCATCCCGCAGACGGTACGCTCCACCGGTCAGAACTTGGTCGATAATGAAGGGACCTTCCCATTCGGGCTTGATCTTGTTCTTTTTCTTCTCTGGCAGGTGTAGAACTAGTTCGCCAACGTTATAAGTTTTGGCCCGTACTTCCCATTTGAGCTCAGAGTGTTCGGTATCTGGCGTTGTAGCCGGGTCCGGACTGATGTTGCCGGTTTCCCCTTCCCATACCACGGATGGCTTAAACAGCCTTTCCAAGAATATGTTGGGTGGAACCGTATTGCGCTTAGCGCCGATATGAGCGAGGATATCCACCGCCTGATTGTTTTCTCGGGCCACATGGTGGAATTCGAGCCCCTCGAACCGAGCTGACATCTTGAGGACGGCTGTCGGTGTCAAAACCGGCGGATCTCGGGTAGGGGGTCCCGAACTGTGCGTCAAGGCCGGATGGTAACAGGAGACAAGGGACATGATGTTTTTACCCAGGTTCGGGCCCTCTCGATGGAGGTAATACCCTACTCCTGCTTGATTAATATTGATGATATGGGTAGTACAAGAGTAGATCTACCACGAGATCAAGGAGGCTAAACCCTAGGAGCTAGCCTATGGTATGATTGTTGTGTATGGAGTTGATTGTCCTACGGACTACAACCCTCCGGTTTATATAGACACCGGATAGGGTTAGGGTTACACAGAGTCGGTTACAATGGTAGGAGATCTTGAATATCCACATCGCCAAGCTTGCCTTCCACGCCAAGGAAAGTCCCATCCGGACACGGGACGAAGTCTTCAATCTTGTATCTTCATAGTCCAGGAGTCCGGCGCACAGATTGTCTTCGGCATTGCAAGGCGGGTTCCTCCTCCAAGTCCTTCATAGAAGATTTTAAACACCAAAAATAGTGTCCGGTTCTGCAAAATAAGTTTCCACATATTGCCATAGAGAGAATAATATTAACACAAATCAAATCTGCTGACGTATTCCGCAGTGCGTCATCACACTACGGCCAAGTTCTTTACGAATCGTTTATACTTTTCCACCCCAGCACGTTTTGCGAGGCGGTTTCCTTGGCACGTCCTGTGAAAGCAGACATCGTGTGCCCTTTTTACGGGATTCTCATCAATACGGACATGGGTAACCTAGTTGTACCCGTTAGCACGTTTCCTCGGTTAAAGGCGAGTCCTAAACGTTTACAGGGAGGGCTCTTGGTATTCAACCTCTTATAAAGAGACCAAGGCCTTCTTTTTTCAATCTCAAGCGAGTTCGCCCGTCGCCTCGAGTTCCAACACCCTAGGCTCCAGATTCCAGGCGCTTCGGACCTTCGACAATATCCGGCTCTGACCTTCAAGGCTGATGGACGCCCTCCTCCGTCACGGAGGAGGACGTACTAAAGTTGAGGGAGGCTAAGTTCCTGACCGGTGAAATTTCGCATAGGTTGCCTGCTCAAGGGCAGGTTATTCCCAGTCCCCAGCCCGGTGAGAGCGTGGTGTTCATGTCTCACTTCCTTCGGGGGTTGGGCTTCCCAATGGATCCCTTTGTGAGGGGACTATTGTTTTATTACGGGCTGGAATTCCATGATTTAGCCCCGGAGTCCATCCTCCATATCTCCTCGTTTATAGTGGTGTGTGAAGCGTTCCTCCGTGTTACCCCTCACTTCGGATTATGGCTCAAGACCTTCAAAGTGGAGCCGAAGATGATCAAGGGACGGCACGCAGAGTGCGGAGGCGCTGTTATAAGCAAAAATGCCGATGCTCCATGGCCCGAAGGCTCTTTTCAAGAGGAGCTAGGTTTGCGGCAACGAGAGTGGTTTTATATCACCGCTCCCCGGGGCACCAAGTGGGTGGCGCCTCCTGCCTTTCGCTCGGGTCCCCCACCACGGCTAGCGTCATGGGTCAGCAGAGGATTGGATTGGGGTCTGCCCAAAGACGTGCCCTTGTTGCAGGGCCGCATTAAGGATCTCCTGGAAGGAGACCTTAGCCTGGTCAAGGTGACACAGGTCATGCTGATTCGCCGAATATTGCCCGGCAAACGCCGCTCCCTTCGCCTGTGGGAGTTTAATCCAGAGGGACCACGAGCTCTCTGAAATTTTATGGGCGCAACGCCTGCGGAGATGTATAAACTGTTCTTCGGAACACAAGAGATGTGTCCGGATTTAACCGAGGACACAGGCCTAAGCTGCAATCGCTCGGATACTCAAGTAAGTAAACTTGCGCCCGGACCTTCTATCCGTATTATTGTCTTGCCCTTAAAGGAGCTGTCCTTTTAAACAGGAGTGGATAGCGAAGGCAAAGTTGATCCGGTGTCCGGCTCCCCTTCCCGAAACCAGGCCGGATCCCGTGCTAGTCAGGATGCTGGAGATAATGCCTTTGGAGGGAAGCAAGGGGGAGGACAAGGAAACTATGGCCTCCTCGAAGGAGGCCGCTACGAAGGGAGGAACCGACAATTCCTCTCCTAAGGGGAAGAAGAGAGCTGCCTCTGACGACCCGGAGACCATGGCCTCGAAGCGGGGGGAAAAATCCTCGTCAGAGGGTCCTACGCCGGGGAGCTCCTCGGCCGGACTGTGCCCTCAAGGGGATCAGCCCTCCAGCGAGCCGTAAGTAGAGAAAGATTTTCCTTTCGAGGGATGAGAGAAATCCTTAATTTATATCTAAGAAGATTAACCGAATTTTTACCTTGTAGTTCGGACCTCAGCCCTTCTCAGCAGAGCTCATCTTCGGGGGACCTCCTTCCGTGCCCCCCCCCCCCGAGGTTTTCCGCGTCCGGCCTTTGAAAGAGGTCATGGGACAAGTCCGGCACCGTCTGGTGCTCGGCCGGAGGAGCTAAAGGTTCTGCTGGGGCGAGCTTCTATTTCGGAAGAGCACCGTGCATTGATGGGCACGGTGATTGAAAGGATCTCATCCGCGGAGAGCGGATTGCGTGAGGCCGTCAAAAGTTTACTGACGGGTTTTGAGGTACATTAGATAATGTATATTGTTATCAGTTGTGCATAAATAAGATGCGCCCTGTGTAGATAGTAGCCCCTGAGACTCTGCGCGTTGTCAAGAAATGACGGCACGCGGAGGATCATAATCCCAGGTCTAAGATGTCGCCTTTGAATGTAGGCTGCAGGGTGTCCGGAATCAAGCCGAACTGAAGATTTTGCCAAACTAAAGCGGCAACTGGACGTGGTAGATGCCGACTTCGCGCTTGTCAACAAGCGGCTTGATGAGGCTCAAGGTATGTAATTCCTCGGGCGGCATCAGGTAAGAAGAGCTTTATGCCAGTGTCTTATGATGTGTGTGCTTGACGCCGTGGAGAGTCTTAGGGCAGAACTTGCCCGAGCTAAAGAACAAGCCCAAAAAAGTGATGCGGCTGCCAAGAAAGACCTTGAAGAGCTGAGAGCCAAACAGGCGGCTCATTGCCGAAGCAAAGAAGAGATGGCCGGGATGGCCGAAGAGTTAAAGAGCGTTGCAGACCGTTGCAGACTTCTAGAGAAAGAAGACCTGGCGAGACAGACGAACCTAGAGAAGGCCGTTGCTGATGCCAAGGACGCGCGCTCTGCGATGAGAGCTGCAAAGGAGGAGCTGCGGCAGGCCGAACAGATTGCGGCTGGAAAGCCCTTTATGCTGCGAAGGAAATTTTGCGATCCGAAGTTTGCTCCGTTGGACCGGATGTGTAGTGTGGAGGATACCTATCTGGATTTGGCGGCGAGTACTGCTGATGCGACTGAACACTTTCGGGATCAAAAAGATCGCGAAGTGGAAAAGCTTTTCTGGTTGCAGTTTCACAATCCAGAGCGTCCACTTGCAGTGGACGATCGTTTGGCTCAATGGGCCGAACTGAATAGGTTGTCCGGAATCGCCATGAAGTATGTCATGGGTCATCTATGGCCGGGGAGATCGGAGCCGAATAGTTATTTCAGCTTGGTGCAGCAATTCCTTGACGCGGTGCCGCGTATTAATGCAATGAAGAGGTCAGCATTCGTAGAGGGTGCAAGGATGGCTCTTGCCCGTGTCAAGACATACTGGGCAGAGATGGAGACCACCGTTGTTGCGTCCCAAGATTCGGAAAAAAGCCGAGTACCCTACGAGCACTATTTTCAGGAAGTCCTTGAAGGCGCTTGTGTAATAGAGACGCAGTGCTCAAAAGATGCTATGTTATGATAGCATATGTAATTATAAAGTAATATTTTGATAAACTGTAGTGGCCTTTTTATACTTGTGCCTTCAAGTATTGGGAACACCTCCTGTGCGGCCGTTTTAAGATATATATCTTTACAATCTGAAAGATGGCAGTCGTTGGCTTCAGCCCCCACGCACATAGTGCGGGGGTGCTCGCAGAAGACGCATGTTCACACTTAACCCAACGTCTTGGTCCTACAAAGGAGGTGATAGCACAGCGGGCCAGGCAACCGGACTATAATGCTTTAACACTTTCACTTAGCCATAGGATCTTGACAGTGGGGCTATTTATGTAGCCCCTTGGTGGCGACTGTGCTTGCCCGAGTTCGGGGCGCGTGTGTGCCTGACCGGGAAGCGGCCCTTCGTTAAAGCGGAGGAATCCGATAGATTCCGATAGGTCATCGAGTGGCTGACCAGTCTGACGCTACATCATGACAGTCAGTTTTCGGCTTTCTCTACTGAGGTGCTCGCCCGGCCGAACCGGGGCACAATCGCAGTAGTTCTCCTGGTGCTACCTTAGCCGATAAAGCGGAGCGTAAGGTAGCCGAACTCAGGAGCCGAGCAACCCAACATTTGACCAAAGACATGATTCGGAGCTAATGCATATAATGCCAAAACTCGCGACGCCGAACACTCCCTAAGGTGTTCGGTCTTTATGAGTGCGGGCGAAACAACACTCAAGAAAGCCCCTAGTGTCCAGGTACGAGCAATAGTTCTGACGTGGCCACATGCCAATACGCCAGCCTCCTCCTTGGTTATATCGGAAAAAACCAGGGGATGTGTAGCAACAAGAGACAGTAAAAAAGGTTTACGCAGGGTCTTAATCTAAAAAGAATCCTTTAGGACGGGTCCCTATTGCACGTCTGCGCCTGTGTCTCCATTGTGCCGTATCCTGGACGGGCGCCGCACGGCGTTCATCTGTAAAAGAGAGGAACTGAGTTGAAAACGGGTCGTGCCGAACAAAAGTTTAAAATAAACAAAGTATAAAGTGAATTATATAAAATTGAGCTTTATTGTCTCTGCATGTAGCCCCTAGTGCGGGGGTATATGGCCACTAAGCCTGCATCAATGATGATTTTGTACCGAACTCGTCTATCCGCGTTCTTGGTCTTTAATGACCTATTTCGAAGTTTTTTGGCCGGCGAGGCCATTTTACTGTCGGGCTGTTAAAGCGGCCGCACAGTCCTCCGCTTGGGGGAGGCGCACTTTAGTGCTTCCCCTATAAAGAGATGATGCCTCGTGGACCGGGCATCTTAAGCGTGAGGGATGCATAATGCGGTATCGCGTTAAAGCGAGCGAAAGCTTCACGTCCCAGTAGTGCTTGATAGCGACTTGAGAACGGGACGATATGGAAGGTCAGCTTTTCGCAGCAGAAGTTATTGGCGGAGCCGAATATAACTTCGAGCCGGAGAAAACCCATACAATGGGTATCCGGACCAGGTGTTACCCCTTGAAAGGAGGTTTTGCTGCAGCGGATTCTTGCTGGGTTTATCCCCATGTGATGGATTGTATCCTGATATATTAGATTTAGTCCACTACCGCCGTCTATAAGGACATTTGAAAACCAGAGTCCGCCGATTATTGGATCGAGTATCAAGGCAGTCCAGTCTGCATTCTTGAGATTTCTAGAATAATCTAGCTGATCGAAGATGATTGGTTTTGACAACCAGTGGCGGGACCCTTTGGGGATAGGTCGTGTGGTGCGTGCCTTTATGGGCGCCGCATGTTTTGTTATGTGAAGTAAGTTCATTGTTTTTACTTCTTGTGGGAAGTTCTTTTGTTTCCTGGTGCTCTGCTTTTGGGGTTCGTCCTCGTCTTCGCTTGGTGTGTCGAGCCCCTTGTGTTCGGAATTGAGTCTGCCGGATTGTTTGAAAACCCAACAATCTCTGTGGGTATGGTTAGCAGGCTTCCCGGGAGTACTATGTATCTGACATATCCTGTCCAGGATTTTATTTAATTTGGATGGATCATCCATGTTATCCTGGAGGGGTGGTTTTGTCTGATTTTGTCGTGAGCCTTTAAATCCGGAATTAACTACCGTGCTCTTCGGACTTTTTTCCTTAGTCCGGCGACGGTCCTTGTTGCATCGTGGTTTTCCGGTTCCATCCCTAATTCGGATGTACTTGGGTCGCTGGGGCTGCACCTTGCCAACTAGCTGTCCTCTCCTGCACAAAAGCGGGTCATGAGGCTTGTTAGTGCGCCCATTGTTCTTGGCTGTTCTTGGCCGAGGTGTCTGGCGAGCCATTCGTCTCGGACGTTATTCCTGAAAGCTGCTAAGGCTTCAGCGTCCGGACAATCGACTATCTGATACTTTTTAGTGAGGAATCTATTCCAGAACTGCCGAGCTGATTCTCCGGGCTGTTGAGTTATGTTACTAAGATCGTCTGCATCCGGAGGGCGGACATAGGTCCCTTGAAAATTTTCTCGGAAAGCATCCTCGAGCTCCTCCCAGCTTCCAATTGTGTTTTCGGGAAGTCTTTTAAGCCAATGCCGGGCTGGCCCTTTAAGCTTAAGGGGTAAATATTTGATGGCGTGGAGATCATCTCCTCTGGCCATATGTATGTGGAGGATATAGTCCTTGATCCAGACTCCAGGGTCTGTTGTTCCATCATATGCCTCTATGTTGACGGGTTTGAATCCCTCTAGAAATTCATAGTCCAGAACCTCATCGGTGAAACATAGGGGGTGTGCGGTGCCCCCTGTATTTGGGTGTGCCGGATTCTAATGATGGCTTTATTGCATTGCTTACGAGAGCTTGCTTTCTTGGCCCATAAATGGACCTAACTGGGCCATGATGCGAATCCTTAGGTGGGTCGCATGCCGTTTTAAGTGCGGCACCGCTTGCCGCTTTATGGGGTCGTCTATCCGACCGTGTGGCTTTCTTATTTTTTGAATTCAAGGGCTCTAGGGCCTCTTCGTCGAATTCAGGCAGCAGCTTTCTTTTCGGATAGCTTTTAGTGCGGTGACCATCGCCGTATTTATCTGTGGTATTGATTACTTTGCTCCATCTAATCCGGAGTGCATCCTCCGCTGTTTTTAGCTTCCGCTTCTGCTTTTTCAGGCTGCGTGCAGTTGTAACGAGCCTTTTGTGGAGACTCTTCTGTTGTATGGGTTTATCTGGCGTAAAGTCGTCCAGAATGCCGTTTTCGCCGAGGGAGGGATGTTCGGTTTCTCTATCCGTGTTGCCCTGTTCGGACGGTTGCTCTGAGGCCTGCTCGTCGTCTACCGGCTCGTCCTGCTCTATGGCTGGGTTTTTACCGAGGGGGGGCTTGGGTCGGCGTTTACGCCGACGCTTTGATGTATCCATTCCATCCCCTTTTTCCTCGTTGTCGCTTCCTTTAGGGGTATCCATCATGTACACATCGTGAGATGGGGTAGCTGTCCAATGCCCTATGGGCGTTGGTTCATGGGTATCTCCTGCATCGTCATCCATGCTGTCGATGTCTATGGAGTCGAAGTTGAGCACGTCGTTTAAATTGTCGACAGTGGCTACAAAGTGGGTGGTGGGTGGGCTTTGAATTTCTTCATCGTCTGTATCCCATCCTTGCTGACCGTAGTCCGGCCAGGGCTCTCCTGATAAAGAGAGAGAGTTGAGAGAATTCAGGATGTCGCCAAAAGGCGAGTGCTGAAAGATGTCCACGGCGTTGAACTCCAGTATCGGCGCCCAATCGGATTCGATTGGCAGGGGCGTGGAGGGTTCGGAGTCCAGGGAGGAGTCCGGACCCTCGGAGTCACGGGTCATGCAGAGTGCGGGGCTGGCGTTCGGCTCGATCGCCTTTAAGATCGCAGCCCCTGAGGTGGCGTCCAACCGTTCATCCTCGATCGGTGCAATAGGCTCCGAGTTAAGGGTCGGAACCGGTGCGTGTGTGGCCTCCAAGACACTGTTCGGAGGCAGAGCTAGATCATGCCCCTCGAGATAGTGCGGCGCGCTAGGCCGTGGCTCGAACCCGTCGAAGATCAGGTCTCCGTGGATATCAGCCATGTAGTTTAAGCTTCCAAACCTGACTTGATGGCCAGGAGCGTAGCTTTCGATCTGCTCCAGGTGGCCAAGCGAATTGGCCCGCAGAGCGAAGCCGCCGAAGGCGAAGATCTGTCCGGGGAGAAAAGTCTCACCCTGGACCTCATCGTTGTTAACGATCAAAGGAGTCGTCGGGCCTAAAGGCGACGACACAGCGGAACTCACAATGAAAGCACCAATGTCGGTGTCAAAACCGGCGGATCTCGGGTAGGGGGTCCCGAACTATGCGTCAAGGCCGGATGGTAACAGGAGACAAGGGACACGATGTTTTTACCCAGGTTCGGGCCCTCTCGATGGAGGTAATACCCTACTCCTGCTTGATTAATATTGATGATATGGGTAGTACAAGAGTAGATGTACCACGAGGTCAAGGAGGCTAAACCCTAGGAGCTAGCCTATGGTATGATTGTTGTGTATGGAGTTGATTGTCCTACGGACTACAACCCTCCGGTTTATCTAGACACCGGATAGGGTTAGGGTTACAATGGTAGGAGATCTTGAATATCCGCATCGCCAAGCTTGCCTTCCACGCCAAGGAAAGTCCCATCCGGACACGGGACGAAGTCTTCAATCTTGTATCTTCATAGTCCAGGAGTCCGGATGAAGGTATAGTCTGGCTACCCGAACACCCCCTAATCCAGGACTCCCTCAACGACATTGCGATAAGATGCCATTTTCGGATCTTTGGCGTCAAACTCTCCATTTGTTTGGGATATTGCGAGGTTGGAGTCCCCACGCACCTCCAGGCATTGAATGCCCATGGAAACTGTCATCCGGAGACCATGTAACAGGGCCTCGTATTCGGCTGCATTATTGGAGTCTGTGTACAGTATTTGGAGTACATACTGGACTGTATCTCCGGTAGGAGACCTCAGGACGACGCCAGCCCCCAGACCGGCCAACATTTTAGAGCCGTCGAAGTGCATAATCCAATTGGAGTATGCACCATACTCTTTAGGGAGTTCGGCTTCTGTCCATTTGGCGACAAAATCGGCCAGTACCTGCGACTTAATAGCTCACCAAGGTTTATATGTTATGTCGAAAGGAAGGAGCTCAATGGCCCATTTGGCAATCCGGCCTATGGCGTCGCGGTTGTTTATTATGTAGTTGAGTGGTACTTCCGAGGCCACTGTAATTGAACACTCTTGAAAGTAGTGTCGTAGTTTCTGGGATGCCATGAATACCGCATACACTATCTTTTGATAATGCGGGTATCGTGATTTGCATGGAGTGAGGACAGTGGATACATAATATACCGGCTTTTGAAGTTGGAATTTATGTCCGTCCGCTTCTCGTTCGACGACGAGCACTGCGCATACGACTTGATGAGTCGCCGCTATATATATAGCAGCATTGGTTCGCCAATGTTTGGCGCGGCCAGGATTGGGTTGGTGGCCAGTATGGCTTTTATTTCTTCCAATCCGGCCGTGGCAGCATCCGTCCACTCGAAGCGTTCGGTGCGCCGAAGAAGGCGATAAAGCGGTAGTGCCTTTTCTCCTAATCAGGAGATAAAGCGGCTTAAGGCCGCAACACATCCAGTTAATTTCTGGATTTGCTTGAGGTCTGTTGGGATAGCCAACTGCGATAGGGCTCGGATTTTGGCCGGATTGAGCTTGATGTCGTATGTTCGGAGGTTGTCGAACGTGAGCCTCAAGTCGTCTATTAAAGAGTCGACGTGTCTGGTTTTAACGACCACATCGTCTACGTATGCTTCACTGTTTTGCCGATCCGCTTTTCGAGACATGTTTGAATCATGCGTTGATACGTTGCACCGGCGTTCTTAAGCCCAAACGGCATTGTGTTGAAACAGAAGGGGCCGTATGGCGTGATAAACGCCGTTGCGGCTTGGTCGGACTCCGCCATCTTGACTTGGTGGTAGCCGGAGTATGCGTCGAGGAAGCACAATGAGTCGTGTCCCACGGTGGCGTCAATAATTTGATCAATGCGGGGGAGGGGGAAGGGATCCTTTGGGCAAGCCTTATTGAGGTCTTTGAAATCGACGCATAGGCGGCAAGATTTGTCCTTCTTTGGTACCATCACCAGGTTTGCTAGCCAGTTCGGGTGTTTTATTTCTTTGATGAATCTGGCCTCCAATAACTTGGCTAGATCTTCTCCCATAGCTTGTCGCTTAGGTTCAGAGAAGTGCCGGAGAGTCTGCTTGACCGGGTTGAATCCTTTTAGAATGTTAAGGCTATGCTCGGCCAGCATGCGTGGGATTCCTGGCATATCTGATGGGTGCCAGGCGAATATATCCCAGTTTTCACGCAGGAACTCCCGTAGTGCGGCGTCCACAGTGGGGTTTAACTGTGCCCCAATTGAGGCTGTTTTGGTAGGGTCCCTTGGGTGGACTTGGAATTTGACTATTTTGTCCGCTGGTTTGAAAGAGGTGGACTTGGATCTCTTGTCGAGTATCACGTCATCCCTGTCCACGGTCGAGCGTAGCGCAGTTAACTCCTCTGCCGCGAGGGCTTCAGATAGTGCCTTGAGGGCCAGTGCGCTGTTTTGTTCTCGACGCGGAGCGCTATGTCCGGATCACTAGCTAGAGTGATAATTCCGTTGGGCCCAGGCATTTTGAGCTTCATGTACCCATAATGGGGTATGGCTTGGAAGATCGTGAATGCCTCCCGCCCTAGAAGGGCGTGGTATCCACTACTGAACGGGGCCACTTGGAATGTGATTTCTTCGGACCTGTAATTTTCCGGTGTGCCGAATACCACATCTAGTGTGATTTTCCCAGTGCAACGAGCTTCCCGACTGGGAATGATTCCTCTAAAGGTTGTGCTGCTTTGCTCAATGCGGTTCCAGTCTATTTCCATTTTTTGAAGAGTTTCTTCATAAATGAGGTTTAATCGGCTGCCGCCGTCCATGAGCACTTTAGTGAGCCGAAAGCCGTCCACAATTGGACTAAGGACTAATGCGGCTGGTACTCGGGCTGTTCAGAATTTAGGTTCGTCACTGGCATTGAAAGTGATAGCCGTGTCGCTCCATGGATTTATTGCTGCCACCTGGCAGATCTCGGCAAGGCTGCGGAGTGCTCGCTTGCGCCTATTATTTGAGGCGAATGTCTCGAAGACTGTTAAAACTGTATTGTAATCCACGGGATGTTGCTCCGCGGTGTTTTGGATGAGGAGATCCTCATCGCTCTTGGCAACCTGCCAGAGTACCCAACATGCTCTAAGGCTCTGTGTTGGTGTGGTATCCACCATACTGTGAATTTTGCAGGGTCCGTTTAGCTATCCCTCCAATATGGTTCCATGCCCTGTAGTGGGCTTTTGCTTTTTTGCAGTTGAATCGGGCGACTTACGAGGGTGCACCCTTTTAATTCGGACTGGGTGTTTGGCCAGAGCCGGATTATCCCAAAATTTTGTTTCGGTTTTCCAGGCACTTTCCATCGCGCAGTACTTCCGTACTATGGCCGCCAAATCAGCGAAGTATGCTATATTGTGGTGGCTTATGGCGTTAAGGATTCCCTTGTCCATGCAATTATTGCAGAAGAGTGAAATTGCATCTTCCTCGCGACAGTCCTTGACCTTGTTCATCACAAGGAGGAATCTGGCCCAATAGTGATGTACTGTTTCCTGGGGCTCTTGTCTGATGTGGGAGAGATTGCTTGTATCTGGGTGGGTGGGCCGATCTAAGTCCGGACCCTGACCCGGTCTGAGACCCAGGGGCATGGGAGTTTCCGATCTTGGAAGGTCGGGCTCCGGGATGTTGCCCGATAGTTCTGGCCCACTGCCTGATTCTGGGCTCAAGGCTTGGGCGATATCCTTCCGTAGACGGGTATCTGGCTCGGAGAGCTCTGGAATCCGGACATAGTTTGTACTCAAGATAGAGGAAGAATTTCCGCATTCACTACAGGAATCAGCTACTTTACAGTCTGCCACGGCGGACGGCAAAAGGCTCCGGCAAAGTAAGGTCTGGAAAACAGCTACTTTGCCGTCTGCTTTAGGCGGCTGATGGCAAAGGGGCCTTTGCCATCAGCAGCAGAGACGGCAAAGAAAGCAGACGGCAAAAATTGCGCTGTTAGTCCGTTAGGTGGCTAACGGCAGGCCTTTGCTGTCCGCCGCTCACGGCAAAATTTGTCCTGCCTTTGTCGTCCACCGTATGATGTCAGCTTGACGTCACTACACGGCAGGCCTTTGCCGTCCGCCGCTGACGGCAAATTTGTCCACCACCACTACCTGATGGGTGACCGGCGGAGAGTTAATCTCCCTTTGGTCGGGTTTAAGCCCGATCCGATCATAGTCCGTAGCGACTCCCAGAGCGGCGATGCGATCCAAGAGCTCGTTTAGGGAGGAGAGCTCTATTGGATCTATCTGCTCGGCAAGTTCCGAGCTGACGTGGAGGTCTTTTCGATGACCCGAGAAGTCATCATCGGCGCAGCAGCCGAACGGGCGGTCATGACGAAACCGCCTAGCCGGAGAGTCTGGCCGACAGCCAGGGCTCCCCTAGAGGTGACGCTGTCCTTGACAACGAGACGAGGCATCCTTCCTTATGGTGACGGCACAGTGGAACTCTCAATGAAAGCACCAATGTCGATGTCAAAACCGGCGGATCTCGGGTAGGGGGTCCCGAACTGTGCGTCTAAGGCGGATGGTAACAGGAGGCAGGGGACATGATGTTTACCCAGGTTCGGGCCCTCTCTATGGAGGTAATACCCTACTTCCTGCTTGATTGATCTTGATGATATGAGTAGTACAAGAGTTGATCTACCACGAGATCTATGAGGCTAAACCCTATGGTATGATTGTTGTTGTCGTGCGGACTAAACCCTCTGGTTTATATAGACACCGGAGGGGGCTAGGGTTACACAGAGTCAGTTACAATGGGAGGAGATCTTAATATCCGTATCGCCAAGCCTGCCTTCCACGCCAAGGAGAGTCCCATCCGGACACGAGACGAAGTCTTCAATCTTGTATCTTCATAGTCCAACAGTCCGGCGAAAGGATATAGTCCGGCTGTCCGGATACCCCCTAATCCAGGACTCCCTCACCATCCTTTCAAATAAAGAAGCTAACACGGAAGAACATGAAAATTTGGCATGACCATTGCTTAATATTGAATATATTGAGTACTAGAAATTTGATAAAACAGAAGTTAATCAATGTTTCACCAAAATGTTGGCACTCATTTCAAATCTCTATTGATGAGGAGTGACTTGGCTTTTGTCATATTTAGAGTCTAACCGATCCTAAAGAACTTCTATTATAGAAAAAATATTGCATTTTTTTCTATTATTAATTCATGGGGTTCCTACTTTTGATCCTAGGTCTAGAGATAGCGGCAGCGGCAGTCGAGGCGGACGATGGAAGTGGTGGTCGAGGCGGACGATGGCAGCGGTGGTCGAGGTGGATGATGGTGGCGGTCAGTGGTGAACAACGAGCAGATTCAGTGGCGGCGCGCATGATACGTCTTCGTCGTATCTACTTTTCCAAACACTTTTGCCCTTGTTTTGGACTCTAACTTGCATGATTTGAATGGAACTAACCCGGACTGACGCTGTTTTCAGCAGACTTTCCATGGTGTTATTTATGTGCAGAAACAAAAATTCTCGGAATGACCTGAAACTTCACGGAACGCCTATTTGGAAATAATAAAAAATCCTTGCAAAAGATGAAGACCAGGGGGCCCACACCCTATCCACGAGGGTGGAGGGCGCGCCTGCCCCCCTAGGGCGCGCCCCCTACCTCGTGGGCCCCCTGGATCTCCTCCGACCTCAACTCCAACTCTATATATTTGCTTTCGGGGAGGAAAAAATCAGAGAGAAGAATTCATCGCATTTTACGGTATGGAGCCACCGCCAAGCCCTAAAACCTCTCGGGAGGGCTCATCTGGAGCCCGTTCGGGGCTCCGGAGAGGGGGATTCGTCGCCATCGTCATCATCAACCATCCTCCATCACCAATTTCATGATGCTCACCGCCGTGCGTGAGTAATTCCATCGTAGGCTTGCTAGACGGTGATGGGTTGGATGAGATTTATCATGTAATCGAGTTAGTTTTGTTAGGGTTTGATCCCTAGTATCCACTATGTTCTAAGATTGATGTTCCTATAACTTTTCTATGCTTAATGCTTGTCACTAGGGTCCGAGTGCCATGATTTCAGATCTGAACCTATTATGTTTTCATGAATATATGTGAGTTCTTGATCCTATCTTGCAAGTCTATAGTCACCTACTATGTGTTATGATCCGGCAACCCCGAAGTGACAATAATCGGGACCACTCCCGGTGATGACCATAGTTTGAGGAGTTCATGTATTCACTATGTGCTAATGCTTTGTTCCGGTTCTCTATTGAAAGGAGGCCTTAATATCCCTTAGTTTCCCTTAGGACCCCGCTGCCACGGGAGTGTAGGACAAAAGATGTCATGCAAGTTCTCTTCCATCAGCACGTATGACTATATTCGGAATACATGCCTACATTACATTGATGAATTGGAGCTAGTTCTGTGTCACCCTATGTTATGACTGTTACATGATGAACCACATCCGGCATAATTTTCCATCACCGTTCCAATGCCTACGAGCTTTTCATATATTGTTCTTCGCTTATTTACTTTCCCGTTGCTACTGTTACAATCACTACAAAACACCAAAAATATTACTCTTGCTACCGTTACTTTTGTTACCGTTACCACTACTATCATATTACTTTGCTGCAGATATTAAGTTATCCAGGTGTGGTTGAATTGACAACTCAACTCCTAATACTTAAGAATATTCTTTGGCTCCCCTTGTGTCGAATCAATAAATTTGGGTTGAATACTCTACCCTCGAAAACTGTTGCGATCCCCTATACTTGTGGGTTATCAAGACTATTTTCTGGCGCCGTTGCCGGGGAGCATAGATCTATTCTTTGAGTCACTTGGGATTTATATCTGCTGGTCACTATGAAGAACTTGAAAGACGCTAAGACAACAATTTATCCCTAAACTACGAGGGGAGGTAAGGAACTGCCATCTAGCTCTGCACTTGATTCACCTTTTGTTTTGAGTAAGCTTGCGACACCTAAACCTGCTTCTGCTATTCATTCCGATATGATACTTATGATGAAACTACTTTTATGCTTGATACTACTGTGCCACTTAGTGAATTTCTTGATGAACAAATTGCTAGGGCTAGAGAGAAAGAAATTATTGAAACTGATTATATTGATGAAGACTTGCCTATTATTCCTGAGGGTTATGTTTTTGATAAAGAAGCTTCTTTAGCTATTTTAGCTTGCAAAGATAGATATGAGCTCAAGAGGTTATTAGCTAAATGGAATCAGCAATCTCTTATTGATAGAATGAAACCTGACCCTGCTTTTGCTACTTCACCTATCTGTGTTACCGATAAGGATTATGAATTCTCTATTGATCCTGATATAATTACTTTGGTTGAATCCGATCCTTTTCATGGTTATGAATCTGAAACTGTTGTGGGACATCTTACTAAATTAAATGATATAGCCACCCTGTTCACTAATGATGAGAAATCTCGCTACCTTTATATCCTTAAAATATTTCCGTTCTCATTAAAGGGTGATTCTAAGATATGGTTTAATTCTCTTGATCCTGGTTGTGTGCGTAGTCCCCAGGATATGATTTATTACTTCTCTGCTAAATATTTCCCTGCTCATAAGAAACAAGCTGCTTTGAGGGATATATACAATTTTGTGCAAATTGAAGAAGAGAGTCTCCCACAAGCTTGGGGGAGGCTTCTCAAGTTACTTAATGCTTTACCTGATCATCCTCTTAAGAAAAATGAAATACTTGATATCTTTTATAATGGACTAATCGATGCTTCCAGAGATTACCTCGATAGTTGTGTTGGTTCTGTTTTCAGGGAAAGAACACCTGATGAAGCTGAAATTCTATTGAATAATATGTTGACAAATGAAAATAATTGGACACTTCCTGAGCGAATTCCTGAGCCAATTCCTGATCCTATTTCTAAACCAACTCCGAAGAAGAGAGGTGTTCTATTTCTCAGTCCCGAAGATATGCAAGAGGCAAAGAAATGTATGAAAGAAAAGGGTATTAAAGCTGAAGAAATTAAGAATTTACCTCCTATTGAAGAAATACACGGTCTTAATTTACAGCCTGTTGAAGAAACATATGATCTTAGTCCATTACCTACTGAAAAACCTCATGGTCTTGATAACCCGACACATGTAGTAAAGGTAAATTCTCTCTATAGATACGATAAAGCTAAAATCCCTCCTACTAAAATTGCTAGCCAATGCTTGGATGAGTTTCATAACTTTATGGTTAAGTAAGAAGATTTCAATGCTTATTTTGGTAGACAATTAAAACAAAATGCCTATATGATTGAACACTTGGGTAATTACATGGCTGATGTTAAAAGTGAACTCATACTCATTACTAAACATGCTTCTATGGTTACCACTCAAGTAGAACAAGTACTTAAGGCTCAAAATGATTTGATCAAGGAAATGAATAGTAAGAAAAATGATTATGCTGTTAGAGTGGCTACTAGAACTGGTAGAATAACTCAGGAACCTTTGTATCCTGAAGGCCATCCTAAGAGAATTGAGCAAGATTCTCAGAGAAATAATATTGATGCACCTAGTCCTTCTAAAAAGAAGAAAAAGAAAAATGATAGGACTTTGCATGCTTCTAGTGAACCTATTGCTGAAACACCTGAGAATACAAATGATATATCTATTTCTGATGCTGAAACACAATCTGGTAATGAACATGAACCTAGTGAAAATGCCAATGATGATGTTCATGATTATGCTCAACCTAGTAATGATAATGATGTAGAAATTGAACCTGTGTTGATCTGGATAACCCACAATCAAAGAATCAACGCTATGATAAGAGAGACTTTGTTGCTAGGAAGCATAGTAAAGAAAGGGAACCTTGGGTTCAGAAACCCATGCCTTTTCCTCCAAACCATCCAAGAAAAAGGATGATGAGGATTTTGAGGGCTTTGCTGAAATGATTAGACCTATCTTTTTCTTATGCGATTAACTGATATGCTCAAAATGAATCCTTATGCTAAGTATATGAAAGATATTGTTACAAATAAAAGAAAGATACCGGAAGCTGAGATTTCAACCATGCTTGCTAATTATACTTTTAAGGGTGGAATGCCAAAGAAACTTGGAGATCCAGGAGTACCTACTATACCATGCTCCATTAAAAGAAACTATGTTAAAACTGCTTTATGTGATCTTGGAGCTAGTGTTAGTGTTATGCCTCTATCTTTATATCGTAGACTTGACTTGAATAAGTTGACACCTGCTGAAATATCTTTGCAAATGGCTGATAAATCAACTGCCATACATGTCGGTATTTGTGAGGACGTGCCTGTTGTAGTTGCAAACGTTACTATTTTAACGGACTTTGTTATCCTTGATATTCCCGAGGACGATAGTATATCTATTATTCTTGGAAGACCTTTTTTGAATACTGCAGGGGCTGTTATTGATTGCAACAAAGGCAATGTCACTTTTCATGTTAATGGTAATGAGCATACGGTACACTTTCCGAGGAAACAACCTCAAGTTCATGGTATCAACTCTATTGGAAAAATTCCATCGATTATATTTGGAGGTTTTGAATTTCCTCTTCCTACTGTCAAGAAGAAATATGATATCCTTATTATTGGGGATGTGCATATCCCCATTGAGGTAACATAGTGTTGTTCAAAATTTCTCCGATTCCATGTTAGTTGGAATGAGATTGTTAACAAGACATGATCAACCTTGTTAGTGGATTCCTTTTGATGAGCATGAGATGGATGAAACTAGAAGCACAACCTTCTGTACCTTCCTTGTACTTTCTGCTATTTAGTTGAAGTAAAGTAAAAATAGTATTTTCTGTCTGTTTTCTGAGTTATCTGTGCAATATAAAAATACCCTGAAAATAAAAGTTCTCCAAATGCCCTGAAAATGGAATATGATTTTTTCTAGAATATTTGAGAATATCTGGCACTGAGAACACAGCAGGAAGGGCAAGCACCTGGCCACGAGGGTGGAGGGCGTGCCCTACCCCCAGGGTGCGCCCCCTGCCTCGTGGGCCCATGGTGGCCCCCCTCCACTTATTCCTGCACCCATACACTCCTTCTTCCTCCCACAAACACCAATATCCAGCTCAAGCACGAGTTCTAGATCATTTTGCTGCGATTTTCGATCCCCTTGCTCAAAGCACCTCTCACAAAACTGCTTGGGAAGACTGTTCCTTGGTATGTGACTCCTCCATTGGTCCAATTAGTTTTTGTTCTAGTGCTTTATTCATTGCAAATTTGTGCTGCCTAGGTGACCATGTTCTTGAGCTTGCATGTCAAATTTATATGGTTCCAATTAGTTCTAATGCATGATAAAGGCTCTAGGCACTTGTAGGAGTAGTTGCTACCAATTTCATTGAGTTTGGTTTATTTTTGTTCGAGGTTACTAAAAATTTTAGAAATTTTTTCAGAGGAAGAAATATGCTTAGGAAAATGTTTCAAGGTGGTTCTTTAAGGAAGCAAGGACCCAGGCTTGCAATGCGTCATGCTGACGAGGAGCCACCAAGGGACGCTCCAGTGCGGCCCTGTGAATGGCCTTCAGAAAATTTTATGGATCGAGCGGGAATCAAGGAAGAATTTAACGCATATTTGCATAACGCCGATCTTGTGAGCTTTGAGGCAGACAAATGCCGCCAGTACCACTATCTCACTAGTACATTTGTGAGGACGTTTGAATTTTCATCTTCACGTAATTCTCCAACTGTCCTGTTTGATCTTTATGAAAAGTCTTATACCATGGACTTAGAGGGTTTTACTTCTACTTGCAAACTTCCACAATGGGGTAGTGTTAGTGAACCCCCTAAATCTGAATTTAGAAACTTTCTTGCTGGTATAATCGTTGGGGAATCTAGAGATATAGCACAAGCTACCATAGGGAGCATCCATTTTCCTGCTATACATTATTTTGCTCTTTTCATAGGTAGATGCATAAATGGTAAAGATGAAGCATGTCACATGTGTGTCCTTGATCTCAGTATTCTTAGGAGTGTTGTGTTAGGAGACCAAACTTATAACTTGGGAGCCATTGTTGCACGTAGGTTGCATAATAATAGATTTAATGGAGATTTCTTTGGTGGAATTTATGCATCCCGCTTAGCTGATTTTCTTGGTGTGGACGTTCGTGAGGATGACATTGAGTTGCCTCCTACTTATTTAGACTATAATTTTATGGTCTACCACCAGTTTGTGGAGAGGAATGAATCACCTCTCCGTTATCGCTTAATGTTTGATAGACGTCATGCTTTCCGTATTACTCTCCCTGCTCCTGCCTTCTTTGACTATCAGGCAAAAGGAAGACATTTTATCACCCGAGAGGAGGCAGATGAGTACGAGAGGAGGGCGGAGGCAGCTCGCCGCCACGCTGCCGCTCAGGAGGCAATAATTGTCGTAGCTTAGTACGACCCCAGCTACACCTACGGGTATCCGCCAGGCCATCCTTGGCAATAAACCAACTTAGGCCGAAAGCCTAAGCTTGGGGGAGTACGTATTTCCCACCGACATTACATTCATGTTCACACACTCATTGCTAGATGTCGGTGATCATACTCTTTCACTGTAATATCCATGCTAGTTTATTTTCTTTTTCTTGCTTTCTTCTTGTATGTTTGTTAAACCTTAAGAAAATCAAAAAAAATTAGTGTAGTTTTTAGTTAGTTTACTTTTCTTGCTATAGTAGTAATAATTAAAAACTAAACCCAAAAATATTTCCCGTTCTTCTTTTGCTTGTTGGGAGCTTTCCCGTGTAAATAGTTTTTATTTCTTTTCTTTTCTTTTGGGGGTCGATAGGAGAAGACCATGATTAAATTGTTGAAGTGGCTCTTATATGCATTATTGTTGATTTAACCAAGAGCCCATATTGCCTTGTCTTCTCCTGTTTATTGAATGCTCGCAGATTCCAGCTTATCCAATGCATGTGCACTCTTATTATTATTCACATCGTTCGGTCGTGCAAGTGAAAGGCAATTATGACGATATATGATGGACTGACTGAGATGAGAAAAGCTGGTATGAAGTCGACCTCTCTTGTTTTTGTAAATATGATGAGTTCATCGTTTCTGATTCAGCCTATTATGAATAAACATGTTTGCAATGACAATTAGAGATCATAGTTGCTTATGCCATACTTGATTAGCTATGAGTTATAATGGTTTACCTTGCATGCCAACATGCTATTAAAATGGTTGTGATGTGGTATAGTGGGGTGGTATCCACCTTTGAATAATTTAAGTGACTTGACTTGGCACATGTTCACACATGTAGTTGAAACAAATCAACATAGCCTTCACAATATTTATGTTCATGGTGGATTATATCCTACTCATGCTTGCACTCAATGTTTATTAATTTTAATGCATGTTCATGACTATTGTCACTCTCTAGTTGGTCGCTTCCCAGTCTTTTGCTAGCCTTCACTTGTACTAAGCGGGAATACTGCTTGTGCATCCAATCCCTTAAACCCCAAAGTTATTCCATATGAGTCCACCATACCTTCCTATATGCGGTATTTACCTGCCGTTCCAAGTAAATTTGTATGTGCCAAACTCTAAACCTTCAAATAAACATTCTGTTTTGTATGCTTGAATAGCTCATGTATCAACTAGGGCTGCCCTTATCTTCCATGTTAGTGTTGGGGAACATAGTAACTTCAAAAAATTTCCTACGCACATGCAAGATCATGGTGATGCATAGCAACGAGAGGGGAGAGTGTTGTCCATGTACCCTCGTAGACCGAAAGCGGAAGCGTTAGCACAAAGCGGTTGATGTAGTCGTACGTCTTCATGATCCGACCGATCAAGTACCGAACGCACGGCACCTTCGAGTTCAGCACACGTTCAGCCCGATGACGTCCCTCGAACTCCGGTCCAGCCGAGTGTTGAGGGAGAGTTTCGTCAGCATGACGGCGTGGTGACGATGATGATGTTCTACCGACGCAGGGCTTCGCCTAAGCACCGCTACAGTATTATCGAGGTGGACTGTGGTGGAGGGGGGCACCACACACGGCTAAAAGATCAAACGATCAATTGTTGTGTCTATGGGGTGCCCCCTGCCCCGTATATAAAGGAGCAAGGGGGGGAGCGGCTGGCCTAGAGAGGGGGCACGCCAGGAGAAGTCCTACTCCTACCGGGAGTAGGACTCCTCCCCTTTTCCTTGTTGGACTAGGAGAGAGAGGGGAAAGAGGTGGAGGAGAAGAAGGAAGGGGGGTGCCGCCCCCCTCTCCTTGTCCTATTCGGACTAGGGGGGAGGGGCGCGCGGCCCTTGCCCTGGCCGCCTCTCCTCTCTTCCACCAAGGCCCACTAAGGCCCATTAAGTCCCCGGGATGTTCCGGTAACCTCCCGGTACTCCGGTAAAATCCCAATTTCACCCGGAACACTTCCGATATCCAAACATAGGCTTCCAATATATCAATCTTCATGTCTCGACCATTTAGAGACTCCTAGTCATGTCCGTGATCACATCCCGGACTTCGAACAACCTTCGGTACATCAAAACATATAAACTCATAATATAACTATCATCGAAACGTTAAGCGTGCGGACCCTACGGGTTCGAGATCTATGTGGACATGACCGAGACATGTCTCCGGTCAATAACCAATAGCGGAACCTGCATGCTCATATTGGCTCCCACATATTCTACGAAGATCTTTATCGGTCAGACCGCATAACAACATACGTTGTTCCCTTTGTCATCGGTATGTTACTTGCCCGAGATTCGATCGTCGGTATCTCAATACCTAGTTCAATCTCGTTACCGACAAGTCTCTTTACTTGTTTCCGTAATACATCATCCCGCAACTAACTCATTAGTTGCAATGCTTGCAAGGCTTAAGTGATGTGCATTACCGAGAGGGCCCAGAGATACCTCTCCGACAATCGGAGTGACAAATCCTAATCTCTAAATACGCCAACCCAACAAGTACCTTTGGAGACACCTGTAGAGCACCTTTATAATCACCCAGTAATGTTGTGACGTTTGGTAACACACAAAGTGTTCCTCCGGTAAACGGGAGTTGCATAATCTCATAGTCATAGGAACATGTATAAGTCATGAAGAAAGCAATACCAACATACTAAACGATCGTGTGCTAAGCTAACAGAATGGGTCATGTCAATCACATCATTCTCCTAATGATGTGATCCCTTTAATCAAATGACAACTCATGTCTATGGTTAGGAAACTTAACCATCTTTGATCAACGAGCTAGTCAAGTAGAGGCATACTAGTGACACTCAGTATGTCTATGTATTCACACATGTATTTTGTTTCCGGTTAATACAATTCTAGCATGAATAATAAACATTTATCATGATATAAGGAAACAAATAATAACTTTATTATTGCCTCTAGGGCATATTTCCTTCAGTTAGGCGGGTTATTCTCAACAGGAGTGGACTCCGCTCCTCATTCACGAGAAAATGGCTGGTCTCCGGGATGCCCAGTCCCATGCTTTATGCAAACTAAATCAAAATAATTGCAACACAAAACTCCCCCGGGACTGTTGCTAGTTGGAGACACTCGTTGTTTCGAGCAAGTCATGGATTGATGCTTATGGTGAAGGGGGAGTATAAACTTTACCATTCTGTTTGGGAACCGCCTATAATGTGTGTAGCATGGAAGATATCACCATCTCTTAGTTGTTATGTTGACGATAAAAGTATGCTGCTCAAAATATTATTTATCTCTATTTCAAAACCCAGCTTTGGCACCTCTACAAATCCCTGCTTCCCTCTGTGAAGGGCCTATCTATTTACTTTTATGTTGAGTCATCACCCCCTTATTAAAAAGCACTAGTTGGAGAGCGCAGCTGTCATTTGCACTCATTACTATTAATTTATATTGGGTATGACTATGACTGGATCTCTTTTACCATGAATTAAAATGTCTAGTCAGTCCTTGATCTTTAAAGGTGCTCTGTATTTATGTTTTGCGGTCTCAGAAAGGGCTAGCGAGATACCGTCTTGTTATATCGTATTATGATTGTTTTGAGAAAGTGTTGTCATCCGAGATTTATTATTATGGCTTGCTAGTTGATTATGCTATTGATATGAGTAAACATGAGACCTAAGAGTTATTGTGAATGTGGTTAGTCATAATCTTTGCTGAAAACTTGAATGCTGGTTTTACATATTTACAACAACAAGAGCAAACATAGTTTTTAAAAGTTTTTCTTTATCACTTTCAGTTTGTCAACTGAATTGCTTGAGGACAAGCAAAGGTTTAAGCTTGGGGGAGTTGATACGTCTCCGTCGTATCTACTTTTCCAAACACTTTTGCCCTTGTTTTGGACTCTAACTTGCATGATTTAAATGGAACTAACCCGGACTGATGCTGTTTTCAGCAGACTTTCCATGGTGTTATTTATGTGCAGAAACAAAAGCTCTCGGAATGACCTGAAGCTTCACGGAACGTCTATTTGGAAATAATAAAAAATCCTTGCAAAATATGAAGACCAGGGGGCCCACACCCTGTCCACGAGGGTGGAGGGCGCGCCCCCTACCTCATGGGCCCCCTGGAGCTCCTCCGACCTCAACTCCAACTCTATATATTTGCTTTCAGGGATAAAAAATCAGAGAGAAGA
Organism: Triticum dicoccoides; assembly: GCF_002162155.2. Classification (NCBI taxonomy): domain Eukaryota; kingdom Viridiplantae; phylum Streptophyta; class Magnoliopsida; order Poales; family Poaceae; genus Triticum; species Triticum dicoccoides. The sequence goes on along the minus strand of NW_021246732.1, from coordinate 111,968 downwards.
ATTCATCGCGTTTTATGATACGGAGGCGCCGCCAAGCCCTAAAACCTCTCGGGAGGGCTGATCTGGAGTCCGTTCGGGGCTTCGGAGAGGGGGATTCGTCGCCATCGTCATCATCAACCATCCTCCATCACCAATTTCATGATGCTCACCGTCGTGCGTGAGTAATTCCATCATAGGCTTGCTGGACGGTGATGGGTTGGATAAGATCTCTCATGTAATCGAGTTAGTTTTGTTAGGGTTTGATCCCTAGTATCCAGTATGTTCTGAGATTGATGTTGCTATGACTTTGCTATGCTTAATGCTTGTCAATAGGGCCCGAGTGCCATGATTTCAGATCTGGACCTATTATGTTTTCATGAATATATGTGAGTTCTTGATCCTATCTTGCAAGTCTATAGTCACCTACTATGTGTTATGATCCGGCAACCCCGAAGTGACAATAATCGGGACCACTCCCAGTGATGACCATAGTTTGAGGAGTTCATGTATTCACTATGTGCTAATGCTTTGTTCCGGTTCTCTATTAAAAGGAGGCCTTAATATCCCTAAGTTTCCGTTAGGACCCCGCTACCACGGGAGGGTAGGACAAAAGATGTCATGCAAGTTCTTTTCCATAAGCACGTATGACTATATTCGGAATACATGCCTACATTATATTGATGAATTGGAGCTAGTTTTGTGTCACCCTATGTTACGACTGTTACATGATGAACCGCATCCGGCATAATTTTCCATCACCGATCCAATGCCTACGAGCTTTTCATATATTGTTCTTCGCTTATTTACTTTCCCGTTGCTACTGTTACAATCACTACAAAACACCAAAAATATTATTCTTGCTACCGTTACTTTTGTTACCGTTACCACTACTATCATATTACTTTGCTACTAAATACTTTGCTGCAGATATTAAGTTATCCAGGTGTAGTTGAATTGATAACTCAACTGCTAATACTTGAGAATATTCTTTGGCTTCCTTGTGTCGAATCAATAAATTTGGGTTGAATATTCTACCCTCAAAAACTGTTGCGATCCCCTATACTTGTGGGTTGTCAGCGCACTACACCACGACATCACAATAATGACATGCATCTGTTGGTATAAGTGTACATTGCCGACACTTTATCTATTCGTCACAATACCAACACACTAATTGTTGATGTTGTTCTCGTCTTTCGATGATCTGTCTTTCGGCAATGGATGACCGCTTTGCGGACATACTATGTGTCGGTATAAGTTTTTTGCTATTAGATTATGTGTCGCTATTGATTTGTGATAGAAATACTGTCGGCGTATGTTTGGCCGTGGCCCACTTATTTTGGGCCACACGGGAAGATCCTACGGCGTCAGCGGCCGGCGAAAGAGTGGAGGCGAACGGCGAGCAAATCATGCGGTGTCAGCGGCTGGCTAGCAGATTCAATGGCGGTGCGTGTCCAAGGACGGCGGCGGCGGCGGGCGAGGCGCACGACGGCGCGGAAGGGGGAGAGGGGGAGAGAAACTGACAAAGTGAGGGCAGAACGAGTGGGAACCAAAAAATAGATGCACAGCGGTTCGGCGCGAAGCATCAATAGCTGTGGCGGGCATACAAGTGCGCCCGCCACCGCAAATATCATTAAAATGTGGATGGGGTTGGTGCGGCTTGCTAATCTATAGTTGTGGTGGTCATTGTAAGCAACCCGTCACAACTAATGGAGTACCAGAGGCGGGCGTTGTTGAGCCGGAGGACTTATTTTGAAGGTTCTACATGTGAAGGGCCCAAACTAGTGCCCGCCACTGATCTGCCTTTAGCTGTGGCGGGCTCTCCCTATCACCCGTCACATATCTTTTTGGAAAATAACTGTGGGGGTGCCCCACCTCGCCCGCCATTCGTTGGGGTTCACCTATAAGCCCTTTCCTAGTTATGTTACCTAGATGTAATTGTTATTGTTCCTCCGTAGTATCAATGTTTGGGTCAAAAGAATGTATAAGGTGGTTGCCAAGTTCCTCGATACCACCTTCGATCTGTCCGTCTTTAGGTGCGTCAGGCATGACATACTTTTTCCAATCAGGAACAATAGCTTCATTGAGATTTGATGCCGGTGGTTTATTATACACTCCTATGAACTGGGATCAACAATGCCCAGAGATAATTTATCTTTGTTCCATGACCATATATATTAGTCTTCCAATTTTCAGTGTCCAGGTAGTCAATCAGTATGAGTTCGTGAGGGACACGAATCGAGCTAAATCCAACATGATAACAAAAATATCTAGCATCAAATCCAGTAACATGTGCATGGTCGAAGAACAAATACATGTGTACACTAACACGTGTGTGTGATGGACTCGGAGATATTTACCCGTCTATGAAGATCCAACCCAATCAACTGTAATTAAAAACAGGACTGATGCAAATCGACACATTCATGCACACACCCAACCCGAGAACGTATCCCATGCAACGGTTGAACTAGTGCAACGGATGCACCGATGGATTCTGGTCCATTGGATAGCGAATAGATGGGACGGATTTATGACAATCAGGGCTGTCGGTACATTTTATGTTTTGGACCTTGCAGAATCATTGAATTGCGTAAGTAGTCCTCAACAAACATACCTTCTCTTCCCCATCTCCTGTTCCTCTGTCCGTGGCTTTCTGTACCAAGTTGTCGAGCTGTCAATCTGTGATCCATGGTGTGCGGCAACCACCTTTGGTGCGACTGCTATTCCTCTACACGACGGTGCTGGTTAGGGCTTGGCGCTGCCGACGGTACACGCTTTTGCTTTGGCATCGCCGCCGGCGTCGCCGTTGCGGGCTACGATTCGATGTGTTAATTTTTTTTTTGAGGTCAAAAGCAACGCTTTATAACTTAACGGTGCTCGGGCAAATCGCTCGAGGCACGAGCAGCCACTTGGGCTGGTACATCAGACCCCCAGTTCATGACATGGTCTACTGGATACAACCGGCTAATATTGGCTAATTCATGCGCTACAGCATTGGCACTACGACGACATACAGATATCTTATGCTGAGAGAACCACATCTTCAGCTGGTACTTCGTGTCCTCGATCACAGCCGCGTACGCTGACGAGTCGGCCTTCTGGAAATCCATGGCTTCCATTAGTAGTTGCGAGTCTGTTTCAAAGATGACCCTCAGGCAGCCCAGGTCAGCTGCAAGGGCTACAGCGTTGGACAATGCTGCAACTTCCGCCGCAAATGCATCATGTATGTGGTCCTGTCTGCCAGCCCTTGCTGCTATAATACTCCCGGCCGAGTCTCTCGCCACAGCGCCCCATCCAACATGCCCTTCACCTGGGACAATGGACCCATCCGCATTGATTTTCAGCATGTCATCAGGCGGGATAGTCCACTTGTCCGGAAACTTTCTTCGGTGGGTTAAGATAGACTTGCATATATTCCATGACTGCAGTGCGTGTCCGCCTTGCAATCTCCGCTGCTGACGCAGCTAGCTCCCCTTTCCTTAGCTTGTTGCGTACACTCCACCAGTGCCACCAGAAGGTTAGAATATGCATGCGTTTCTTCTCATCTAGCCCCCACACATAGTCCATCATTGCATGCAGGGACAAGATTTGTTCCAGCTCAATCCTTTCTTTCTCCAACGCTAGTTCCCTCCAGCCCTCCTTCACTGCCTTGCATTTGATAAATAGGTGAGCCCCATCTTCGTCCGCCCGTCCACAGAATAAGCAGCGTGTGCTTTCCACTTTCAGTCCGCGTTTCTGCAAGTTTGTTAAGAGGGCTAGGGACTCATGTTTAACTCTCCACGCGAACATTTGCACATTCCTGGGGCATGGTAATTTCCAGATTCTCTTCCATGAGGTGTCCTGGCAAGTGTCCAGATTCCCAGCCACATGAGTGCTCATCCCCTGCCCTCCGTTCTTCCTCTGCCTTGTTAACTCGACGTATAATTTATATGCACTTTTGACTGAGTGAGCCTCTTTGCTATCAAACTGCCAGGCGATAAAGTCTTGTACACCATCCCGCAGCGGTATCTGGAGTATTAGACGTGCATCATCCGCCCAGAACGTGTCCCGTACAAGCTGCACATCCCATTGACCTGTTACTGGATCGATCAGATCGCTGACCCTTTCCAACAAGTTATTTCCCCTCGGTGTGATAACAGTTCGTGACCAAGGGCGAGGTATCGAGGGGTCAGACCAGATTTTTACATCAGCGCCGTCTCCTATACGCCATATATATCCTTCACGCACAAGCTGCAACCCCTGCAATAAACTTCGCCAAGCATACGAAATACCATCCTTAGCCTCCGCAGCTAATGCATGGGAGTGGGGGAAGTATCGAGCTTTGAGGAGTCGGCCGCATAATGTATCTTGTTGTTGTATAAGTCTCCAGGCCTGCCTAGACAACATTGCTACGTTGAAACTGTGCATATCCCGGAACCCAAGGCCCCCTTTCGCCTTCGGCATGGTGAGCTTGTCCCATCCGATCCAGTGTATCGTGTTTTCTTTATCTTGTTGACTCCACCAGTAGTTGCCGATCATGGAGCTAATCTCGTGGCAGAAGCCCTTGGTGAGATCAAAGCAGGACATAGCGATAGTAGGGATGGCTTGCGCGACGGCAGTCACAAGTGCTTCCTTCCCTGTTTTCGCGATGAGTTTCTCCTTCCACCCATACACCTTGCCTGCAATAGCCCCTTTCACGTATGCAAAAGCTTTCCGTCTAGAGCGTCCCACATGCACTGGGAGTCCCAGGTATTTCTCATTCCAGGACTCGTTGTGTATCCTTAGCGCATTCTTAACTGTGTTCCGCTCGGCCGCTGGGGTATTAGGGCTAAACATCACCGCTGATTTTTCCACATTGATGTACTGTCCTGAGCACGCCTCATAAATGTCCAGCACTTCTCTCAGGCTGGTGGCTTCCTCTATGTTTGACTTCAGAAGCAAAACAGAATCATCGGCGAAGAGCAGATGGGATACTGCAGGTGCTGTTCGGCATATTTCGACACCACTGATCCGTTTTTCTTGTTCTGCAGCATGAAGCGGTGCCGACAGTCCTTCGGCGCAGATGACGAACAGGTACGGCGACACCGGGTCGCCTTGGCGTAGACCTCTGGACGGGCTGAATTGTTTAGTGAGTTCTCCATTAACTTTAATCTGATAGCGTACTGTTGTGACACACTTCATTATTAGATCAACCCAAGAGCGACTGAACCCTAGCTTCACAAGCATCTCCCGCAGGAAGTTCCACTCGACTCGATCATACGCCTTACTCATGTCCGCCTTGACGGCTGCATAGCTTTCTTTCCCCTTTTTTCTGTTCAGCAAGAAGTGGGAGAGCTCATAGGCAACCAACACATTGTCGGTGATCAGCCGCCCCGGGACAAAAGCACTTTGATTCTCAGAGATTATCTCAGGCATAATAAGTTTAAGGCAGTTCGCAATCACTTTGGACACCAACTTGTACAGCACATTGCAAAGGGAGATCGGTCGCAAGTCCTTGATTCTCTTTGGGTTCTTTGTTTTCTGAATCAGCACAACAACGGTGTCGTTCCACCCGTCTGGGATGTCACCTCCATTTAGGACAGCAAGCACCTCCTCAACAATGCGATCACCCATAAAGTGCCAATGCTGCTTGTACACAATGGACGGCATCCCGTCCGGCCCTGGAGCCTTGAGATTTCCGATATGATCTAGGGCTGCTTTCACTTCTTCTCTGGTGAACTCCAAGTCAAGCATGGCCTGCATGTTACTAGTAATGCGCGGCTGCACACGACTGATAAGTTCTTGCATATGATCACCCGAGAATTGTGTTGTGAAGACACCCTAAAAAAAGAGCGCACATAGTTAGTCAGCCCCTCCCCTTCCTTCACCACCTCCCCATCCTCCTTAACCAACTCCTTCACCCTATTCGACTTCTTCCTTGCCGATGCATACGCCATGAAATAACGGGTACTCCTGTTTCCATCTTTCAACCAAGTGATATGAGTCCTTTGCTTGACCTTGGTGTTCTTCTTATCTTCCAGGTCTCGTACCACACATCTCAGCTCGGCTTCCTCTCTAAACTTCTGCTCGGTAACAGGCGCCCTCATGCACCTTTCTAGGTCAGCGCGAGCCTTCCTCAATCTTCCCTCCAATTCCCCCACAACCTCCTTCTGCCACTTCACCATTCTGCCCGCTACATTCCCCATGACACCTGCTACCCCTCCACTACCCTGTAGCCAACCTTCCTCCCATGCTCCTTGAATCTCCTCGCTGCACCCTGCTTCTTGCAACCACCATGCTTCGAACCGGAACCCGCGGTCCCCCCTGCTTCCATCTCTTTTATTACCTTCTGTGCATACGATAATCGGCCGGTGATCAGAGTGGCGTGGATTTCCATTTACTACACGGAACTCCGGGAATGCTTCACACCAACTTTTTTTTGCTGTTGCACGGTCCAGCCTTCCACATATATATGTATTTAGTTCCTTGCTGTGGTTTCTCAACGTGAATTTGTCACCTTCAAAGCCAATATCATAGAGCTCACACCTCACCAAGGCATCTCTAAAACTATCCATGCAGGACTGCGCTCGTACTGCTCCTCCCACGTTCTCATCACACACCAAAATCTCATTGAAGTCCCCGAGGCACAGCCATGGTCTTCCCACTTGGTGTTGTTGGCCAAGCGGCCTCATTGTTCGCCAAGTCTCTCTCTTTCGTTCTCCCGTTGACTCCCCATACACCCCTGTAAGCCTCCATGTATTCCCTCCTTCCGCTACCACATCAACATCCACATGCCTCCGCCCATACAATCTCAACGACACATCCACCCCCCTCCTCCAAAACATAGCAATGCCCCTACTCCTGCCCACTGGGTCCCAAACTAACAAATGGGCAAGGCCAAGAGACCACCGAAAACTTTCCAATTCCCTTTTCGTCAATCTTGTTTTAGCTAAAAATAAATTGTCGGGATCCTCCATTCTCCCCATTTCGAGGAGACTCTGAACTGCCGGGCCATTCCCAAGCCCCCGACAGTTCCAACTTATGATTTTCATTGCTCCCGGTGGGACTGCTCGGGCAGCCCGGCCGATATGATGTTGATGTTTTCCTCCTCCTCTACAACTCGTTCTACTTCCCTCTCCCCCTGCTTCTCCACCTTTCCTCTCTTCCCTTCCTTCTCATCCTCCTCCCGCACTTGTCCCCTCTTCTGCCCCAACACCGAGACCCTTTGTTGGTCTCCAGAAAGTCCACTCCTTGGTCTGTCTACCTTCTTATACTTCTTACCATGCGGGTTCTTCCCATTCTCTTTTATGATGCTACTCGCTCCCCGGCCCCCTTGCGCTGCAGGCACGTCCACATCCATGGTTGGTGTCCCAGCCTTGTGATCACCCGTTTTCTTAGGGTTCTTGGCAGCAGGTGCCTTCCATTCTCCCTCCCCTTTAGCCGTGTTATCACCAAGGGCCAGCTGCAAGTTTTTCGGTGTTAATTATTGAAGTGATCTTCCCAAGCTTACATGAATGAACTCATTTCATTGCCTCTTGTTGTAAGGTTGTGGACCCCAAGATGTCATCAGTGAGAAAATAGACCGAGCAATGAGAAATTATGTAAGTGTTTCATCAACGATTAAGGCGCTTGTTGAAACAGACTGCCAAATCCTATCTTTGTGGAATGAAGAGGGAAGGCAGCTATCAGTTGGGTGTCAGTTCACTCGCAATATGAAGTTTACTCCTTTATGCATCTAGGACTAGGATTCAAGTCTCGGTTTGCATGACAAAATGGAAATGTTGCTGCAGAAATCTGTGCAAGACAGGCAGAATATGTAGCGTGTTCTTGAAGCAGACTTTCCAATTGAATGAAAAATAAATTACATGAAAATTTTGGTTATCTTTTTTGCCAAAGTCAGCAATGAGCAATCACGCAACAGTTACTTAAGCTGATACAAGAACACATCTTTTCAATTTTCTGAGGTGTTATGCACAGTTTGAAAGAAAAAAGGTCGGTCAAACAAATCTATAAAAGAAGATGAGACATGCCTTCATATACAATCCACAGCAGAGTAATACTGCCACTTTTTTTTAAAGGAGGATGACCCCCGGCCTCTGCATCTGCGCATCTGCGCGATGCATACGGCCACTTTATTAAGACTAAAGCCGCCGTCTAAGCACCTCTATCCAGCTGATGAAGGGGCACAGATAGCCTGGGCCTAATACCAAACAGACATCACAGACAAACCTAACATCTAAGATCTGAGATCCCATCCAGGACGCCTGCCGGGCATGGGTCTCACCGGTCCGGCGTGCACTCAGATGCCGCCGCCGCCAACTGCCATCGCTCTATCTTCAGAACTGTACTGATGCATCAACCTTGCTCGGTCTAGCTATCGTCGACGCCACCACGGCGCCTAACGGCACCTCCTCCCTGCGCGCAAACAGCTGAGCACGTCGCGGTCGCCACTGATACACCTCAGCGCCATCCTGCCAGGTATCACCAGCCGACACAGCCTGAAGTCCTTGGAAGATCTGTCGTGTGTAGCACCTGCCTACCAGGCATGACAAAGCGTAGCACCTGTCGGTCAGGCATGACTTGACATCACCACCAAAGCTCCGTGCAAGACGAAGCCGCTCCACCTCCTGCCTCTGACATCCAGCAATGCTCCGCAAATGATGCTCCCAAGAAAGAAAGGACACCGCAGTGCCGCCATCGTCCGATCTGGAACACCAGATCCTAGGGTTTCCCCCGGAGCAGCACGAGTGGCTCGACAATAGTTACACGATGATGCCTCCATCAAGGTAACGACGAGAACGTCGCCATCGCCTGCCGTCGGCTCGGTTTTCACCAGCAACCATGTCTCCCCTACTCGCAGCCGGGACAAGATGATGATCTCGAGATCCGATCATCAAGCCTCTGGCCGGCCATCTCGGGAAGAAGATGACCACCACGTCCACCAGCATCACCACGCCGGGCACGCGTCGCCGCCGGCACCCCGATGGTGCCTAGAGGCCGACAAGCCCCGACGAATCCCATGCCTCGCTAGCCGCCATCGCCCAGACCCAGGCACCACCAGATCCAGATCGGATCGGGGTCAAGGGCCCCAAGCCGCAACCGCCGTGGAGGCAGCACCACTGGACGGTGCCTAGCCCTCCAGCCCGCCGCCGAGTCATCGCCGGAGCTCCGCCGCGCCACGCCGCCAAGCCGCCGTCGGGATAACTCGTGCCGCCGCCAGAGAAGCCGCAGCCGCCGCGCGTTGGAGGGGCCTCAAGCCGCAACTACACCGCCGCCAGGCAGGGGCGCCGCCACCCAGCACGCCCTCCGCCGCGCCGCTGGGCCCCGTCCAGCCCAGCGCCGTCTCGCACCGCGCCGTCCCGCGCCGGAGGCCAACCGCGAGGAGAGGGGCAAGATCCCCGCCGCCACCAACGCCGGCCGGTCTTTGCCCGGCGGCGCTGTGCGGTGGCGGTGGGGGGAGAGATCGACGAGGGAGAACGAGGGGCTGCGCGGTAGGGTTTCCCTCGAGGACGCTCGCGGGAGCGGCTCGGGGGTCGGGCCAAGACAGAAGATGTTTGCCATCCAGCTACAAATATGCTTGAAAAATAAGACATACTACATCCGCCATATTTCTTGCCGGGCCATTACGATAGGATTTGGCAGAACTGGAGTAACCTACAACAAAGCAGCAACATCAAGATGTTTACGTGAGAGAAAAGGAACAATGTGATTGCGAAAAGACAAATTGAGGAACCATTTTAATTAGTGATGCAACAGAAAGTTTGGCTGGACATTGTAAAGGCCGTTCCATTTAACATGAACAAATTAAAGTGGATAACAAGAACACAATACATTAGTAGTTCATGTCCAAGAACATCACAGGAACACCTAGTAATTAACCTACTCCTGCCATGTATGCAGACTCCCAGGTAATCATTTTATCACACATGTCAAGTCCCTTCATGTACAAACCTTACTATAAAATCATCAAGCGTACATGGAAACCGTATACAAATCAGAACAGAAAGAGCACATCTCCCTCATCTATTTTTTCCACTGTCGGCTGTAATTAGTGGTAAGAATTTTCCAACCTGGATGTGCGCACATTGATTCAATGGTAAAGGCCATGCATGTTATCTTTGAATATGAGGATTTGGTTGGTGAAAGTTGTAGTATGCACGTTCTGTTTCGTCCCTTCCCCATTATTTGGTCCATGTATCTCTACTCTTTACCCCGCAATCGTATCATTGATCTACTGAATCTTGCTTCCTCAGGTTTCTTAGTTCTTCGAGTTTCACACACGGTCAACATTACTAGTTATTACTACATCTTCTAAAATTGTTTCCTACGGACTGTGGTGAACTTGATTTCAGATAATAGATTTGGTGCTCATACTATTCAATCCAAATGCCATTGGTTTCAAACAAATTGGGGAAATTGAAGGGATTGAAAAAATAGACTATACATGCATAATAGAAGGACCAAATTTGGAGCTTATGCCGGAGGTCCTTTAGCAGTAAAAAGATGGTGGCGGGCTCCTAATTAGCCGCAGCGTTGATATCCTCGGAGCTACAACGCTGCGTCACTAGCTAGACGCAATCGCGGCCAGCCGCCGGTGGACCACATGATTTGGATCCTGGGCTCGTGGTGCTTCAGCGCCGGAAGCCAAGGAGAGGGAGGGAGAGGAAGGACATGAAGAGAGAGATGCAGCTCGCCCAGATTTCTCTTAACCCTAGCTCGAGGCGTTAGTACACAAGATGGAAGGGGAGATTGACGAACTCAGAACGGGAGGTCAATTTGCTCGATTTAGCTGTACTCGAAGGCCTGTTTTGCAAAGTGTACTAGTTGTTGGAATTTGCTAGTGGGCTTTTGGCCCAAAGCCCAACTAAAATTCTGAAAATTCTCTTGGCCCATTCATGCACACATGTGAGTGGAGTGAGTGAGGCTAAAGTTTAGTCCCACCTCATAAGTTGAGAGAGAGTTGCACATCTTTATAAGGTGAGCTCTCCTACCACTTGTATGAGCATGAGAAGAAGAGACCTACACGCGTGCTCCTCCTCCTCGCTTGCCTCGTCACGACGCGCCGCAGGTTGCGGGATTGAGCCGAACCGAGGACAGAGCTATGCAAGCCGCCGCCGCTTCGCATGGTTTCTCACCACCGTTCCAGATCATTGCGCCGCCAAGCAAGTCTTCTCCATCCCTTCTTTCGGCGTGCACCGGGAGAAGGGGCAGCAGGCCTCCGGAACCCCGCCTCTCGTGATCCTGTACAGGAGAGGGGCGATCAGGTTTTTGGGGAGCGCACTCGCGCGACTGCTGGCAGCGACGACTTCGCGAACGACGACTTCTTCCCCGACCTCGGCAACCTCATCCTCGACGACATGGGCGACAACGTCAACGCCGGCGGTGCTGCTCCCGCTGCACCGTACGTGATTCTATCTTTTCTGTTCGAGATCGTGGTAGAACTCATGTTTCTAGTATGTGCCCTAGATGTGATCTGTTCATCTGCTATGTTAGTTCACATGATTAGTTCAATCTCTGCTACTTTAGTCATGATTTATTTTCTGTTTATTCGGATTAAATCTTGTAGTAATTTGCTCATATTTCCAACAATCCAAAAACCTGATCATAGGCAATTTACTCCGAGTGGTTTTGCTGCGCATCTGAAGCCGACTGCCTTTAAGGGGGCGCAATATAAGAGGTGGCGCACGAGAGCAGTCTACTGGTTTCAGACCATGGGCTGCTATGACGCCATTAAGGGCAAGCCTGAGGGCGATCTTAATCCAGCACAACTGGAAGCTTTTGAGAAGATTGATACTCTCTTTAAAGGCGCTCTTCTGGGTGTTCTTGATGATTCCATTGTGTATTCTTATATGTCGTTTGACAATGGCAAGGACATGTGGGCTGCGCTCGAGGCCAAGTTTGGTGCCTCGGACGCCGGTAGCGAGTTGTACGTTATGGAGCAATTCTATGACTATAAGATGACTGATGAGCGCTCTCTTGTACAGCAGGCTCATGAGATACAGTCGCTCGCAAAAGAACTTGAGCACTTCAAGTGTGTGTTGCCGAATAAATTTGTTGCCGGAGGCATTATTGCCAAGCTTCCACCTTCGTGGAACAATTTTGCTACTTCCCTGAAACACAAGAGACAGGAGTTTTCCGTTACGGATCTCATTGGTACTCTTGATGTTGAAGAGAAGGCGAGAGCAAAAGACACACGTGCTCGAGTTGCTGAGGGAGCTTCTAGTGCCCACATGGTACAGAAGAAGAACTTCCAGCCCAACAAGTTCAAAAACAACAAGAACAAAACTCAGGGCAAAGGCAAGTTTGATAAGCGCATCACATTCTACCAACTTCAAGAAGAATTCTCATAAGGGGAAGGGACTTTGCCATGTCTGCGGTGATCCTAATCACTGGGATCCGAAGTGTCCTAACCGCTTTGAGGAGCGCGAACATGAGAAGGGCGGCAAGTCCGCTAATGTTGTCATCGGTGATATTGATATGAAGGAATCAGGGTACGGTATTTTTCCTACCATCCTTTCAGTATTTCAATCCCCTGATTGGTTAATTGACACCGGTGCCAATGTACATGTTTGTGCTGACGCCTCCATGTTTTCTTCTTACCAGGCCACAGGGACTTCTCCCGTGCTGATGGGGAATGGGTCACATGCCATCGTTCGAGGTGTTGGTACGGTCGATCTGAAGTTTACTTCGGGGAAGACCGTGCGTCCGAAGAACGTTCATCATGTGTCGTCCATCAATAAAAATCTCGTTAGCGGTTCCCGTTTATGTCGAGATGGTTTTATGTTGGTTTTTGAGTCCAATAAAGTTGTAATTTCCAAATGCGGACAATTTGTTGGAAAAGGCTATGAGTGCGGAGGCTTGTTCCGCCTATCTTTGTCAGATATTTGCACTAAAGTTATTAATAATATTTGCCACAACAATGAGTCTGATATTTGGCATTCACGACTTTGTCACATTAACTTTGGTTGCATGACGCGGCTAGCCAATCTGAATTTAATTCCAAAAATCTCTGCTGTCAAAGGCTTTAAGTGCCAAGTATGTGTGCAAGCTAAGCAACCTCGCAAGTCCCATAAGACTGCAGAGGCAAGAGACTTGACGCCACTAGAGCTTATACATTCTGATCTTTGTGAGATGAATGGCGTGTTGACAAAAGGTGGAAAGAGATATTTCATGACATTGATTGATGACTCCACTAGATATTGTTATGTGTATCTTCTCAAATCAAAAGATGAGGCTTTAACTTTCTTCAAAAACTATAAAGCTGAGGCAGAGAACCAACTTGATCGAAAAATTAAACGGCTTAGGTCCGATCGTGGTGGAGAGTATTTTTCCAATGAATTTGATCTGTTTTGTGCGGAACATGGTATAATCCATGAGAGGACGCCTCCCTACTCACCTCAGTCTAATGGGGTGGCCGAAAGAAAGAACCGAACTCTAACTGATTTGGTTAATGCCATGTTAGACACATCGGGTCTTTCCAAGGAATGGTGGGGGGAGGCGCTAATGACCGCGTGTCATGTCCTAAACCGAGTTCCCACAAAGCATAAGACCATGACTCCATTTGAGGAATGGGAAAGGAAAAGGTTGAAACTCTCTTACCTACGTTCTTGGGGTTGTTTGGCGAAAGTCAATATACCAATTCCCAAGAAGCGCAAGCTTGGACCAAAAACCGTGGATTGTGTTCTTCTGGGCTATGCTTTTCATAGCATTGGCTATAGATTTTTGATAATAAAATCTGAGGTATCCGACATGCATGTTGGTACGATTATGGAGTCTAATGATGCAACTTTCTTTGAGGACATATTTCCTATGAAGGATATGTCAAGTTCATCAAATCAGGAGATACCTATTCCATCTAGTGAGGAACTCACTGTAATTCCTGAACCCACCATTGCTATGGAACACGTTGAGAATCCTGTTGAGGGTGACAATGAAACTCCTATAAGGAGTAAGAGACAGAGGACTGCAAAGTCCTTTGGTGATGATTTCATTGTGTACCTTGTGGATGACACACCCAGGACTATTTCAGAAGCCTATGCATCTCCTGATGCTGACTACTGGAAGGAAGCTGTTCATAGCGAGATGGATTCCATCTTAGCTAACGGAACCTGGGAGATCACTGACCGTCCTTATGGGTGCAAACCTGTAGGATGTAAGTGGATGTTCAAGAAGAAGCTTAGACCTGATGGTACGATTGAAAAGTACAAGGCACGGCTTGTGGCTAAGGGTTATACCCAGAAAGAAGGTGAAGACTTCTTTGATACTTACTCACCCGTGGCTAGAATGACCACAATTCGGGTGCTACTATCACTGGCTGCCTCACATGGTCTTCTCGTTCATCAAATGGACGTTAAGATGGCTTTCCTCAATGGGGAGTTGAAGGAGGAAATTTACATGGATCAGCCAGATGGTTTTGTAATACCTGGTCAAGAAGGAAAGGTGTGCAAGTTATTAAAGTCTTTATATGGTCTTAAACAAGCTCCTAAGAAGTGGCATGAGAAGTTCGAAAGAACATTAACTGCTGCCGGCTTTGTAGTAAATGATGGTGACAAGTGTGTGTACTATCGCCATGGTGGGGCGAAGGAGTTATTCTTTGTCTGTATGTCGACGACATATTGATCTTTGGAACCAAACTTGATTTAATCAAGGAGGTTAAGGATTTCTTATCTCGCTGTTTTGAGATGAAGGATCTAGGAGTAGCTGATGTTATCTTAAACATCAAGCTGTTGAGAGATGAGAATGGTGGAATCACACTGCTTCAGTCTCACTATGTGGAAAAGGTCTTGAGTCGTTTTGACTGCACACCTTCTCCAACTCCATATGATGCTAGTGTGTTGCTTCGAAAGAATCGACGGATTGCTAGAGATCAACTGAGGTATTCTCAGATCATTGTCTCGCTTATGTATTTGGCGAGTGCCACGAGGCCTAACATCTCCTTTGCTGTTAGCAAGCTGAGTCGGTTTGTGTCAAAACCGGGAGATGATCATTGGCGTGCGCTTGAGAGAGTTATGCGCTACTTGAAAGGCACTGCGAGCTACGGAATTCACTACACCGGGTATCCAAGGGTACTGGAGGGTTATAGTGACTCGAACTGGATATCTGATGCTGATGAGATTAAGGCCACAAGTGGTTACGTTTTTACACTTGATGGTGGCGCTGTTTCCTGGAAGTCTTGCAAGCAGACCATCTTAACAAGGTCAACTATGGAAGCAGAACTCACAGCATTAGACACTGCCACTGTTGAAGCAGAGTGGTTTCGTGAGCTTTTGATGGACTTGCCTATGGTTGAAAAACCAATACCACCTATCCTGATGAACTGTGATAATCAAACTGTGATCGTCAAGATAAACAGTTCTAAGGATAATATGAAATCCTCAAGGCATGTGAAGAGGAGACTAAAATCTGTCAGAAAATTGAGGAACTCCGGAGTTATTACGTTGGATTATATCCAAACGTCGAAAAACTTGGCAGATCCCTTCACAAAGGGTCTATCACGTAATGTGATAGATAATGCATCGATGGAGATGGGTCTGAGACCCACCGCATGAGTTGTCCATAGTGGTAACCCACTATATGTGATCGGAGATCCCGTGAAGTAGAAGTGGGAGACAAGCTGTTGGCCAGCTGGGAAGAGAGTATCCCTATATTACCTATCCCACTCCGTGAAGATGCAATACTCTCCTGATCTACATGGCAGGTTGATACTTATCTTAATGTGTTCCAAGCGTCTTATTCGGGTAAGCAGAGATGTTGTCCTGCAGAACATCTTCTGAGGAACACGCCTATATGAATTTGACTGTTAACGTCGCAGTCTGTGAGAATTGGGTGTTCTCTAATAAATTCATGAAAAGGCCCTGGAGTATGACGTATACGCTCCACCCGCGGGGAAGCCTTGCGGCAGCCCAATATCGGTCAAGAATTTGTGCGAAACTAGTCTCGCAGAAAACTTGTAGTTCAAGGCATAGTCCACTATTCAAGTTGTGATCTAGTGTAGCATAAATCTCTAAGTGGAAGTTCAACTTCACAGTCTCCACTAAGCACCGGTATATAAACAATGTTTTGAAAACAAATGGTGAAATGTGCCAATGAGACTTTGTGGGGGATTGTTGGAATTTGCTAGTGAGCTTTTGGCCCAAAGCCCAACTAAAATTCTGAAAATTCTCTTGGCCCATTCATGCACACATGTGAGTGGAGTGAGTGAGGCTAAAGTTTAGTCCCACCTCATAAATTGAGAGAGAGTTGTACCTCTTTATAAGGTGAGCTCTCCTACCACTTGTATGAGCATGAGAAGAGACCTACACGCGCGCTCCTCCTCCTCGCTCGCCTCGCCACGCCACGCCACGCCACGCCTCGTCACGACGCGCCGCGGGTTGTGGGATTGAACCGAGCCGAGGACAGAGCTATGCACGTTGTCTATATTTTTGCTGCTCAGAAAAAATTAATGAGTCATTAATTAATAATTAACGGACGCGTTAATTACTGAACCGTTTTCGATTCTTTTGGATCGTAACGACTCGGACGTGGGGTTTACTCCCACGACCTACCCGGCCCGCGCTATATAGTCAGGCAGACGTCTACCCTAGCCGCCGCCGCTTCGCATGGTTTCTCACCACCGTTCCAGATCATTGCGCCGCCAAGCAAGTCTTCTCCATCCCTTCTTTCGGCGTGCACCGGGAGAAGGGGCAGCAGGCCTCCGGAACCCCGCCTCTCGTGATCTTGTACGGGAGAGGGGCGATCAGGTATTTGGGGAGCGCACTCGCGCGACTGCTGGCAGCGACGACTTCGCGAACGACGACTTCTTCCCCGACCTCGGCAACCTCATCCTCGACGACATGGGCGACAACGTCAACGCCGGCGGTGCTGCTCCCGCTGCACCGTACGTGATTCTATCTTTTCTGTTCGAGATCGTGGTAGAACTCATGTTTCTAGTATGTGCCCAAGATGTGATCTGTTCATCTGCTATGTTAGTTCACATGATTAGTTCAATCTCTGCTACTGTAGTCATGATTTATTTTCTGTTTATTCGGATTAAATCTCGTAGTAATTTGCTCATATTTCCAACACTAGTAGCTCCCTTTGAATTGCATCCTGTCCCTCTCTTTTTAATTCAAGGGCTGTTGTAGCAGCGAAGTACCTGGTGCACCAGTCTGTCTGTTGCACACGATACGTTCTCCACCCAACCCAGCCGCTTTGCTGGTCGTGCTGGTGCTCCACGCGTCGTACACGTCGCTCGCAGACTCGTAATCTCACCGGTTTTCTCTTCCGTGAGGTCGTGTCCATTGCAGCCTGGTCTTCCACCTCTGAGATGTTTTTCTATTGGTGATGTATATATGCGGCAGGTCTTGCCCTCTTTTTTCTGGTGCGCTCTTCTTTTTGTGCCTTGGCTTGTTTGATTCTTGCACCTCAAGCACATATAAGTTGCTATGGTTTGATGTAAATAAGCAGTGTGAGACCATTAATTCCAAAAAAGTAAAAAATCTCAGCACGTGGAGCAATTTTTAAGTGGCCCATAATAGAAATTCAAATTCCAGTCCATATGACTTATGGAGCAGACGACGGCATATACAGACCAGCGATGAGGACGGACGAAAACGGACGAAATAACGGTGGTAAGAAACTTTACCCCTTTATCAGTAGGTGTCCGTGCGTTGCAACAGGAGAAAAAATAATCATAATCCGCAATGGCGATGACCACATTTTGTCCACATCTCATCGCATGATTTAAAAATTTGTTCACGAATGCAAGACAATGTTTCTTTTTTTATATTTATTCACAAACTGAAGCAATGTTCACATTTTTGAAAAAATATCATGGTTGTCAAAATACTTGGTAATTCAAAGAATTATTCTGAATTTAAAGAAACCTTTTTTTAAACATACTACAATATTCGGATCCATCCGGGCAGTTAATTCTTCAAAATTCACGTGCATATATAGTCATAAAGACTCACAAGCATTACTGTTTAGTTTCATACCTTCTATCATTTGTGAACATCTTTACAAATTTGGGAACATTTTTAAAAATCATGAACATTTTTTACTATTAACATTCATTATTAAAATTGTGAATATTTTTTAATATTGCAAACGGTTTTGGAGCATTTTCTTTTGAATCGATGAACAGTTCTAGAATAGGCGAACTTTTTCTTCTAAGTTGGTGGCTTGTTTTTTAAATTCATGAACATTTTTTGAAAAGCATAAACATTTTCTGACTTAGTAAACAGTTTCTGAACCAATTAAAACTTTTTTCCTTCGTGAACTGTTTTGTAAAATTATACGACATATTTTAAAATGTATGAACATTTTTTAATTAGCAAATATTTTATTCAATTTCATTCATAATTTTTAATACACATAATGTTTCCAAAATCATGGAATTTTGAATTTTATGAACATTTTTGTAAAATTGCAAACATTTTTCTGATTATGCAAACATTTTTTTTGAAAAATCCCGAGCATTTTTGAAATTCACAAACATTATATTTTTTCTTGCACATTTTACTTCAGATTTCTCCTTTTTTTAAAAATTCAATAAAAATGAAACTTGAAACTTGAAAAACCGGCGCCCGCACATGGGCCAGCCTAAACGGGCGTGATGTGTCTGCTCCAGCGCCCAGGGCGCAGTATACGAGGTCCCTATGCCTGGGCCGGCCCAGACAGGGGTTTCCGTGCAAAACATTTTCTGTCACTTACTGGTGGCATTTGTGGGTAATATTTTGTAATTTATGGGCAATTTTTAAGTACCGCCAGAAGCAATATCCCCTTTATTATTAAACTAGCAAATATGCCCGCGCGTTGCAACGGGAGACAAAAAAATATGGCTACCCAAATAAGTATGACTGAATATCCTAATATATGAGTGTGCTCTATTTTAACACAGTGGTTCACCATGTTGCCATTTTTTTCTCACCCTAGCTGATGATGGTCGCAATGTTCACGTGATCACAATGCACTCGACGTGGTAAATCCCATAGCTATGAGTTTGTCAGTGCACGCCACACTTCTCACTATGTTGCGCAAGGGAACGTTTACAACTTTAAAAACAAATCTCATTGACCATGAACTACTCCCAATGCCAAGACATATAAAGACTTTCGAAAAACTAATCAAATCCTAGACATAAAATACTTTTGAATC
This sequence comes from Triticum dicoccoides, assembly GCF_002162155.2. Taxonomy (NCBI): domain Eukaryota; kingdom Viridiplantae; phylum Streptophyta; class Magnoliopsida; order Poales; family Poaceae; genus Triticum; species Triticum dicoccoides. Next base: position 92,891 of record NW_021246732.1, on the reverse strand, counting down.
ATTGAACAGTTTTTCTAATCGACAAACTTTTTTTTTGAAATTTTTTATTTTCTCAAAATAATCATGAACATTGTTTTGTTTACAATTTTTTTGAATATATGAACCGGTTTCGTATTCATTAACATTTTTTGACTCAACAAACATTTTTTCAATCGATGAACTTTTTTTAAAATTGAGGAACAAAATTAAAAAAAACAAATATTTATTATTATTATTGTGAACATTTTCCAAAATTTCGTGGACATTTTGTCTCAGATTCCCGAATCTGTTTTGAATACATGACCATTTTCTCAAAATCATGAACATGATTTTATTTCCCGACCATTTTTTACAAACTGTGATTTTTTTTTATAATTTTGCAAACAGTTTGGCAAAACCACAAACATTTTTTGAATCCGCAAGCCTTTTATGATTTTCTAAAAAAATTTAAATTCACATATATTTTATTTTTTATCAAACTTATTTTTTTTGAAAACTCGAAACTTTTAGAATATTAAAATCCGGAATTAATTTAAAGAAGAAATAAGTAAGAAAACAGAATGAGAAAAGAAAAGGCAAAAAAGTAAAATGAAAAAAACCGGGGAGTGAAGCCCCGCACATGGGCCGGCCCTTGAACGCATACATGAGTAGGACATGCGTGAGAAAAGAAAGATAAAAATTGTGGAAGTTCGGGATCAAACCCTGGTCTCGCGGTTAAAGGAAGGACCGGCCAACCACTACGCTGTTCGTCATTCTGTGGCCTCTACTCGTCGCGCCCCTATAAAACAACGAAGGAGGCGTCGATTTTTGGTCCGAAAAATTGAACCGTTTTTTCACTTACGGGTAGCATTGGTGGGTAATTTTAACCAACTTGGAGGACAATTTTAATGACGGACGACCAGAAACGATAGCCGCTTTACTAGTAGGTAAAGATTAGGGGTAGATAGATAAATATAAATATAGATATAGATATAGATTATGGCTTTGGTTCAGGTGGTGGGCTCGACAATTTATGTTCTCTGGATTATACATATATATATATTGAGTTGAGTTGTACATATGTTTTTGTAATGTAGCGTGTGTATTGTATTTATCTGGTCCACCACTCCTTGATTGGATCGATAGTGCGTGCGTGGGTACAGGAATCTGTTATTCTTCATATGTAAACCTCTGATCAACAGAATCAATGCGAGTGTTATTCTCTAACTTGGTATCAGGCCAAAATCCCTCCTCCTCATGACAGGCTCCCTGGGTGCCGCCGGCGCATCTACCCTCCCGGCCGTCTGTTCTCAGACCTCGCCGGCCCTTATCCTTAGACGTATGGATGAGTACATACCGCATATCGAGTGAGCACCGATGGGGTGCGTTGCTGGCAAGCGGTGGCATCCCCATGTCTGCCCCTTCCATATATTCTCAAGGTTCTTCTTTCCCTCTCGAGATTTTATCAGGTGGATTGCCTACATATGCTGGCCTTGCTTCCACGTTCTACCCAACCTTGCATGACAGAGCCTGTGGAACCAAGGGTCTTGTTGGAGGCATCTCCCAGGCCAGTGCTAGCATAGGAAAGAAATTGAAGTCAGAAGGAAAAAAGAAGAGCCGTGCACTAACAAATTCTGGATCTCCAAAGGATTTATCTCAACGGATGAACATATGAAGCATAGATCATCCATTCTCTCAGGTCATCCATGATGAAGAGCAGCATGCATGTGCCACAGAGTTTCGAGTCCGAGGAGTTGGTCACAAAAATCAAAATATATACTACTATAATCATACGGAGGAGCAGCGGAACAAAGACGCTAGAAAAGCCTCACTTCTACTTTCTTGCTTGGAATTGACTACCACATGCAAGCTAGACTGCATAAACAGGACAGGCCATGGGCATGACAACCTTCAGAATAGTCGAGGCACGGATAAGCAGTAGCTAGAGTAAACATATTGCATGACGAGGCATGTAGGACTACACGTGTAAAGAAACGAAGTGCTGCTGATCATGATATGGCGGATGGTAAGAAGCAATGAATAACTTGATCGTCTTAATAAAGAAACAACAGAAATAATTTAAAGATCAGTTAGATTCTATTTGTAACAGGCTATCATTGAGGAACCACATGACTGGCCTGCCCATAAGAGAAGGAAATCATATAATGTCGACATGATTTCTGTTTTTTCCTCGGTCCATAAAGGGTGGCAATTCATGTTTATGTCAGCCAACATGGTTGTGTCAGAACCTAGATGCACAAGGGAATTAGAGTTAAGTATTGTGACCAGGTTATGACATTTAAATACTTCTGAATTAAACATAACTTACATAACAATTGCCGTATTCGACTGCACGTACACTATTGTTGTGCTCCTTTTTGGTGCGCACAAACATGTGAATCGCGGCAAGCATGTTTGGCTCAGCTCTCCCATGTTGAAGCTGTGTCCCAGTGCCATTCTTCCAATTGTTGTCTTGAGAAGGGCGCCATATACTCGCCACAGAGGTGTGGTTTTTTTGACCACCTGCTCCATGGCACCTATTTTACTGTTCACACATGAAAAATATATTTTGAAGTTTCAAATAATTCTAGAAATAATACAAAGGAGCATACTGATGTATACTACATCTCTGTAAAAATTCACCATAAAATCACTTTGGTGTGAGCTGGGCAAGAAAAAAAATCATGTACTTTTAGCACATGCACTATTCATTGTTAAAATCCATCATTTTTTGTGCAGATCACACCAGGCATATTTCATCATGAAACTTTATAGAGATATAGTATACATCTCTATGTTGTGTAGTTTTTTCACTCCACTGCAAGTTCTGTCTACCTCTCGACCTCCACCTCTCGACTCTATCCCACCTTTTAATTAGCTACAAGATGAAATTTGGAGGAGAGAGTTAGTCCAGACCCTAGTTAGAGAGGACTGATAAGTGATAACAAAAGGTCAAACCACCCGTCTTTTCTTTTCTTTATCTGACAAAGTATTGTTCCTTTACACTAGTGCACAACCGGGCAATAGCACCGTTTCGTAAGGCCCTTTAGTGCCGGTTCTATAACCGGCACTA